>NW_028087651.1:0-1415 GCF_014824575.4 Sturnira hondurensis | reverse complement strand
GGTTTTCCATGTACACTATCATGTCATCTGCAAACAATGCCAGTTTTGTTTCTTCCTTTCCAATTTGGATGCCTTTTATTTTCTTTTCTTGTCTGATTGCTGTGGCTAGAACTTCCAATACTATATTGAATAGAAGTGGTGACAGTGGACAACCTTGTCTTGTTTCTGATCTTCGTGGAAAAGGTTTTGTTTTTGTCCATTGAGTATAATTTTGGCTGTAGGTCTTTCATATATGGCCTTTATTATATTGAGGAATGTTCCCTCTAATCCCACCTTGCTGAGTACCTCTATCATAAATGGGTGTTCAACCTTATCAAAAGCTTTTTCCGCATCTATTGATATGACCATGTGTTTTTTGTGATTGCTTTTGTTTATATGGTGTATTACATTTACTGATTTATGAACATTGAACCATCCTTGCATCCCTGGGATGAATCCCACTTGGTCGTGCTGTATGATCTTTTTGATGTATTGTTGGATGCGATTTGCCAATATTTTATTGAGGATTTTAGCATCTATGTTCATCAGTGATGTTGGCCTGTAATTTTCTTTCTTTGTTGTGTCTCTATCTGGCTTTGGAATTAGGGTGATGCTGGCTTCATAAAAAGAGTTGGGGAGTTTTCCCTCCTTTTGGATTTTTTGGAATAGTCTGTAAAGAATAGGGGTTAGCTCTTCCTTAAAAGCTTTGTAGAATTCTCCTGTGAAACCATCTGATCCAGGGCTTTTGTGTGATGGGAGTTTTTTGATTGCTTCTTCAATTTCATCTGCTGTTATTGGCCTGTTCAGGTTTTCTGCTTCTTTTTCATTGAGTTTTGGAAGATTATATTTTTCTAGAAATTTTTCCATTTCACCTAGGTTTTCAAATTTCTTGGCATACAGTTTCATAGTAATTTCTTACAATCCTTTCTATTTCTGCGGTATCAGTTGTAATCTCTCCTCTTTCATTTCTGATTGTGTTTATTTGGGTCCTCTCCTTTTCTTGATGAGCCTACTTAAATGTTTGTCTATTTTGTTTATCTTTTCAAAAAACCAACTCCTGGATTCACTGATCTTTAGAATTTTGCTTTTAGTCTCTATGTCGTTTAATTCTGCTCTGATCTTGGTTATTTCCTTCCTTCTACTCGCTCTGGGCTGTCTTTGTTGTTGTTCCTCGAGTTCTTGGAGGTGTCGGGTTAGGTTGTTTGTTTGAAATGTTTCTATCCTCTTTAGGTAAGCCTGTATTGCTATGAACTTCTGTCTCAGAAATGCCTTCACTGTGTCCCATAAGTTTTGGGTTGTTGTGAGGTCATTTTCATTAGTTTCAAGAAGTTTTTTATTTCCTCCCTAATTTCAATCTTGACCCATGCATTGTTTAATAGCATACCATTCAATCTCCATGCTTTTGGGTGTTTTGTGTTTTTTCCTGTGGGGTTGGT
>NW_028087650.1:0-1544 GCF_014824575.4 Sturnira hondurensis | reverse complement strand
AAAGTATTTATGCTATTTCCTTGATCTCTATATTTTTTACTTTTAAAAAAAAGATTTTAATAGGTTCAAGTTTTAATGAACTTGCATGTTTCCTCTTCTATTCAATTTTATAATACTTTACATTATTTGACTGTTCAGTTTGAATAACTTGTATTTCTCCAATGTGAAAATTAAAGCTGACCTTAATGTTCATGTAAATGCTAAAACAATGGAAAAATACACGGATGACCACTTTATTGTTGCTAACAATAAAGCTTTCCTTGTAAATTATTATGCATATTTATGCAAATCTTGATGTCCTAAATTCAATTCTTTTCAAATAAAGATTGATTAAATACACCTGCATAAGACAAAGAGGCTTAGTGTTCCAGTTTCTCAAAAGCACTTTATCCTAATGTTCTTGAAGGCTCTATAATAGTATTACTCTTACTTTAAGGACCTTGTTAAATTTGCTTGCTAAATTTGTATCTTTTAGATCAAGGGTGTCAAACTAATTTTCACCGGGGGCCACATCAGCCTTGTGGTTGCCTTTAAAGGGCCTAAATAATTTCAGGACTGTATAAATGTAACTGCTTCTTAACTGTTAAGGAGCTGCAATGACATTCAGCCCTTTGAAGGCAGCCATAAGGCTGATGTGGCCCCTGGTGAAAATGAGTTTGACACCCCTGCTCTATGTAAAAATTTTTATTTATAATTTCAAATAAAATTTTAACTAAGAAAAACTAAAATAATGAAGGTTACAATAAGTGTATTTTACATATTAAATATACATTTATCATTGTATTACTTTATTAATGAAATTAGTTAACTATAGTTTCTATTTGTTTTTATTTTGCTTGTGAAAAATGTTTTAAAAGTTTCATAAGAATTTTTTATCCTTGTCTATAACAAATTACTTATATGCAACCTGCATTCCTTCATTGTAGCTGCTCCAGTAGTTTTTTGCATACTAAAAATACCTATAATATGGATATATTTGCACCCAAATTACATTTTGGTTGGTTATAAATTTGGGCATTCACTCTTTACATATTTAAGAATTTTTTAGTCACCTTTTCCTTCTACCTTCTAGAATATAATGCTGTTTATGAGAAGCCCAAAGCCAATCAGAAAAGTTTTTCTTTGGAGTCAACTTGAAATTTTTTGCTCACAGACTGTACTTTATTTTTTTTCTATGTTTCATTTTTTCTGTATATTTCGCCAATCAGAAAAGTTTTTCTTTGGAGTTAACTTGAAATTTTTTGCTCACAGACTGTACTTTATTTTTTTCTATGTTTCATTTTTTCTGTATATTTCAAATCCTCTTAATGTAGTATGAAGTGATTTTGTGTCGGTATTTCATTGAAATCGGTCTTTGAACACATTTGACCTTATAAAGCAGTAAATTCAAGTCTAGTTCATTTCTTGAAAGTTTTCCTGAAGTATATTTGTACTTGTGCAGTTGTTTTCTTCCAGAACATCAATTTTGTACAGGTTTATGTATTTTTTTGATTGGAAATCAACTACATAGTCATTAATTAATGCTATTATATACTAAATAGTAT
>NW_028087649.1:0-1678 GCF_014824575.4 Sturnira hondurensis | reverse complement strand
ATGTATTCTCATTTTACATGGACTTATATGCAATTCTAACAAGTTTGGTGATATCAGCCGCAAGAAATTAAAAAGATGAAGAAGTTGTTGTACATTGCTAAGTGTCAACTGAGAGAATGGTAGGAGAAGGTAAAAAAATAACAAAAGATTAATTAATTAATTAATGTTAATATATAAATTGTTTAGACCAGATTGGTAACTGTGGAGATGATAAAAAGTAGTTGGATCCTGAAAGTTGAGGCTTTGGAATTTCTTAACAGATTGAATCTATGATATGAGGAAAAAAGTAGAGTCAAGGATGACTTTCCTGAGTCTTTTTTTCCTCACTCCAGAAAGAGAAAACTAAAGCCAAATAACATAGGGAAGGAAATATAATATGATATCATCAAGGAGAGAAAGTAGATAAAGAGGAAGCAGAAGGTCACGGAATAAGTCACAAATTGTAGGAGACCATTCTGCATTGCACGATGTGGGCCCAGCTCCCACTGTTACAGAGCAGAGGTCCAAGGGGGAGCAATATTTGACCCATCCAAAGATGCAAAAAAACTGTTGTAGAACAGATGGGGGGGCTGGACTCCAGAGAATGGTATATTAATACCGTCCAGACCCCCCACTGGTCTCGATCATCCATCGCCAATTGGAAAGACATCTTGCAATGCCAGAGATTTGTGAAAAGGAAACAAAATGTTTATTTAATTCTATTCAGGCCTAATGCCTTCATTAAAATATCAAAGTCCTTTAGGGTATACACCTACACACACACACACATACACACACACACACACACACACACACACACATAGCTTCCTTCTCCCCCTGTCTCAACTCCAGGTACTGTAAATCAGGAAAAGAGCACATGTCCGTTTTTCCAGGCTGCTGGTATCGTCAGCTGTGTTGAGGTCCAGGCAAGATCTCCAATTAACCCAAAGTCATGCAGCAACTTCCGCTGGCAAGAGTTCTTTGTACCAAGTTCCAGTCAAAGTCTCTCCTGCTTTCCAGGCCACTCAGCCAAAGGGAGCGCCCCAAAGCTGCGTGGGCCTCTTCTACCAAAGCTGCAGGGGTCCGCACTCCACCAAAAGGGTGGAGTGGAGGGTCTTTCTTTTTCACCTGACTGCAGGGATCTCCATTCTGGCAAAGCTGCATGGTTTTCCCTTTCACCTGGGAAAGAGAGGGTCTGCACTCTGCCAAAACCATGCGGCTCACCCCTCAATGGCTACCGCACCTGCATTTAAATCCCCACACCAGTCCTTCTTTGCAGCCCCTTTTGCAACTCCTCCCACAGTTGGTTACACCTGCCGGGACTCCCGTATTATTCCAAGTTTACTGGGCTGCCATCGTGAGTCTGGGCAGCTGTGGCCCCCGTGGAGCCAATCAACTCCAAGCTCTCGTGCAGGTGCTGTGACTCAGGGGACCAGCCCCCAGTTACATCCTGGGTAGAAGCCACTCCCTTCTCCCTGGCTCAAAGCATGGCCACAGCTATTTAACATATCCATGAAACCAGTTAAAGGTTATAGATACTTGTTAAATACCATTCCAGAGGTTAGCTGTGAAACTCTTGCTATGCAAAACAACTCTCAATGGCCCTGCTCCATTTGTCCCTTCCCCCAACTGACACCTGGGGGCGGATGGTGAGGACATCAATATTTCCTGGACACCCTGAGCTCTGAACCCCATTCCA
>NW_028087648.1:0-1498 GCF_014824575.4 Sturnira hondurensis | reverse complement strand
ACCTCAGACATCCACCCTGGGGCCATCGTACACCTGATGCTCTAAAGTCTCCGGTGCCATGTACGAGTAGGTACCACAGACGGTTGTTAGTGTATAATTACTAAAGTCTCTGCTGAAACCGAAGTCATCCACCTTTATATTGAGGTCCTCGTCTAGAAGGATGTTCTTTGGCTTCAGATCAAGATGAACCATGCCCTTCTGATGACAGTAGTGAAGGGCTGAAATCATTTGTCTGAACGTGGGTTGCACTTGGTGCTCAGTTCTGTGGCTGCCCTTCTCCAGGTGATTGTAGAGGTTGCCTTTACTGGCGTGTTCAGTGAAAAGTGTACCTTTGTTCGCGGAGGTGATCACCTCAAATAGTGCAGTGATATTCAGATGATGTAAGGTGTTAAGAGATTTCACTTCCTCAAACTCTCTGGTCAAGCCCCACTGGCTAAGGCTTTTGAAGGCCACCTTGGTCCCAGTGAGGTGGTGCTAGGCCAGTTTAACCTCTGCAAATGATCCTCGGCTAATTGATTTCAGGAGTATATGATCACCAATATGGTACTTCTTATTGCCAAAGGTGGCCGCAAAGTCATTACACATGCTGATGTCTAAAATAAAAATCAAATAATATATTAAATAAAATAAGGTAAAAAAATAAACAAAGATTTAAGAAAAAATAAAATATAAGGAAAATAAAAATAACAAAAAAATCAAAAGAATAAAGATAACAAAATCAAAATCAAATTAGAAAGTACAAATTAAAATCTTTAAAAATGAAAATAAAAAATTTGCATGAACAGATTATAAAATAAATATATACAAATATACAAATAATATATAAAATATGNTATACAAATATTATATAAATAATATATACTATATAAGTAATATATAAAATATACACAACATATAGTATATAAACAATATACGAAATATATAAATACTATATAAAATAAACAAATAATATATAAATATACAAATATATAAACAAAATATAGAAATATAAATGAAATAAAATAAAATGAGAAAACTCAAATGAAAAAAACATGACAAAAAAAGCCAAACAAAATAGAAAGAATAGAGAGAAAAGAAAATAAAAAAACGGACAGTGGAAAGAATCAATATAAAAGAAATTAAAAAAGCAACAAAGGGAGAAAGTTTGTCCGAGTCCAAAAGGTCACCTCAATCCGTTTCCTGGGTTCTAATGGAGAAAGACCTCAGCCCATCCAGGAGCTTGTATATCAGCAGAGGGTTGGTGACCCATCACCATGGGGCCTTTTGAGGTCGGAGCAGGAAGTGGACCAGTGGTGGCTTCAGATAAACCACAGTGGTTTCTCACTTTGTGGTCTCATGACAATTTTATTCTGGAAAAAAAAAAGATCCCCAAAGAGCTTTTTTTTTCAATGTGGGGTATTAAAGATTGATATTTACTTTATCAGAAATGACAACCTGAAAGATGCAAAAAAAAAAGAACATAAAAAAAATGAAAAATCTGCTGTATTCTCAGGTTCCA
>NW_028087647.1:0-660 GCF_014824575.4 Sturnira hondurensis | reverse complement strand
ATTCCATGTGCATTTGAAAAGAATGTGTATTTAGCTTCTTTAGGATGAAGGGATCTATATATATCAATGAGGTCCATTTCATCTAGAGTGTTATTTAATGCTGCAATATCTTTGTTGATATTTTGTTTGGAAGATCTGTACATTTTTGACAGTGGGGTGTTAAAATCCCCTACTATAATTGTGTTGCCGTCAATATAATTTTTGAGGTCCTCTAGGATTTTCTTTATATATTTGGGTGCTCCTATGTTGGGTGCATATATATTTACAATGTTAATGTCTTCTTGCTGGATTCTTCCCTTGAGCAATATGAAGTGACCTTCTGGGTCTCTCTTTATGGCCCTGTTTTTCAAGTCTATTTTGTCTGATATGAGAATTGCTACTCCGGCTTTTTTTTCTTGTCCATTTGCTTGGAAAATTTGTTTCCATCCTTTCACTTTTAATCTGTGATGGTCTTTTGTCCTGAGGTGGTTCTCTTGCAGGCAGCATATTTGTGGGTCATGCTTTCTTATCCATTCAGCTATTCTATGTCTTTTAATTGATGCATTTAATCCATTTACATTTAAGGTTATTATTGAAAGGTACTTATTCATTGCCATTTATGTATCTGTTTTCCTCTCTGCCTCTCTCTTTTCCTTCCTTTCCTTAAAGCAGCCCTTTTAG
>NW_028087646.1:0-834 GCF_014824575.4 Sturnira hondurensis | reverse complement strand
CAAGTCCCTAAGTTTTAGGACATGATCCCACTGTTATTGTTATACCTTATACTGCTGAGCAACTTAACTGGCTGCTTAACTTTAATGACATTTTTGCTCTTGCTTTTGAAGGTTTTGCTGGAACCATCTCTCATCATCTGCCCGCTGATAAAATTTTATAATTTGCCCACACTGCACGATTTATTTTTCCTAACATTGTCACTCCTGAACCTTTATCAACCTCCTTTACCCTATTCACAGATGGATCTTCTAATGGACGTGCTGTTCTACTTATTCCTACCAAGCCTCTCATATGGGCCACCCCTTATGTTTCAGCTCAAGAAGTGGAACTATTTGCTGTCAGCCAAGCTCTTGCCCTATATAATCAACCATTTAATCTTTACACAGATAGCCAATATGTTGCCCGAGCTATGGCTGTTTTAGAAACTGTTCCTTTAATACATACCTCTAATCATACGATTTCTCAGCTTTTCTCAGATATTCAACAACTTTTACAGAAGCGACAGTTTCCCTGTTTCATTGGTCATATTCGAGGACATTCCTCCCTTCCTGGACCCCTTGCCCATGGTAATCAAACTGCAGACACTTTTACGCAAGTTTTCCTTTCACAGGAGCAAAAGGCTACATCTTCTCATGCTCTGCATCATCAATCTGCTCGCTCTCTTCGCTATCAATTCCGTCTCACCCGAGAAGCTGCCCGTCAAATTGTTAAATCATGTTCTACGTGTGCACAGCTTCTCCCCGTGCCTCATTATGGTATCAACCCTCGTGGTCTTAAACCTAATGATCTTTGGCAGATGGACGTTACCCATTGCCCAGCGTTTGGACGGTTAT
>NW_028087644.1:0-2786 GCF_014824575.4 Sturnira hondurensis | reverse complement strand
ACACACACACACACAAATTCTCACATAATTGGCACTCCAGGAAGAGGGGCTGTATTTACGCTTATCCTCTTTGCGTGCCCGGCGGCCAGCTGCTCGCACCTCCCGCTGCCACAGACACGCCATCATTTTAATTGGATGTTGGGCCAGTACTTCCAGAGTCTAGATTAGTAAACTGCTTCTTTCCAATATTAGATGTCTCGGGGAAGAACATCGTATATTCTTCTAACATACAGAGAAGACAGTCTATATAAATTCCGGTTGATAGGTGTTTAAAACAAAAAAAAAAGTTGGCATTACTTTGTGAAAATTTACGAGTTGGACTTGCGGCACAGCCAGCAGAGAAACCCACTGTCCTGCCCAGGAGCAAGCCTCACGAGTCACCACACTGGGCAATGGCCAACACTCATTTCTCAGGAAGGATCTTTTAAGCACTAGCATTCACGATCAATCACGGCTTACCTGAAGTGCCACGGAGGGGATGCCTGGCCCAAGGCTGAGCTCACCAGAACAACAAAGCCCTAATGAGAGGCTGGAGATCTCCAACTCGGCCCCAGCTGTCTGGGAGAGTGAGCACACTCTAAGAACTTTGCATACAGTCCTGATCCTGTAAGCTCAGTCCTGTTCAGCCGGCCCTTTTGCTGGCCAGGACTCCTGGGTATCAAAAGCCTCCGCTGCACTAAAGCAGCTCCAGAGAGAGGGGTGTAGTTGTGCAAATCCTCCAGCAGATGGGCGGGACCATTACGCATGTTTACAGAGGGGGAGAAAGCCCAAGACCAGTCAGGAAAGTATATTCTCCTGAAACTGGAAGCCACAACCTCCACGGCCAGGACTGTCGCAGTGCGGGCCTTGGGTAGGTCAGCAGGCACCTGGATGGCTCCACTTACAGGGGAAGAAAACACTTCTTTGTGAAAAAAATATCTCAAGCAGATGCTGGCTACCTCGTCCATAAAAGAACCTCAGAATGGCCTCAGTACAGCTATTTTAAGAAAAATTCCCTCTCAATGAACCATCAGAATGAGTAAGCTACAAATTGCATCCCTAAAGAGCTAAAATATTGAACTGTTTAGTACCATTTTGAAAATCACTTAAATACCAGCAAAACCAGTACTTCCATGTACATGGGTTGGACAGAGGGAAGTGGAGGCAAGAGGGAAGGTAGGGCATCATTTCTCCAGAGCCTTCCTGGCAAGGACGCTGGCTGTCAGAGATTACGTTTTTTTACAGAAGGCTACAGTCCTGCTGGGTAGCCTTCTCCTTCGGTTTCAGCTCTCACCGAAATTCTGGAAACGACTCCCTTTCCTGGCCGTTCAGGGTTAGGGCCGCTAATGCTGGCCTGAGAGGTCGTTCCATCCCTACTTGGTTTCTGCTAAGCCAGACCACACCTTTGTGGCTGATCCCTTCATTCAACCCTCCTCAACTCCCCATTTGCCTACATCTTCTCTCCTGTGCTTGGACCTGACCCAGATACGGTCTTCACTTAGGGCCAGGCTGATGCAGCGGTTGCCATCTGGGACCTGACTGGAAAAAGAGAGATGGGGGTTGTACCTTGTTCTTAAGGCTTTTTCCTGGAAGTGGCCCATGATACCACTGTCCATGCTGCACAGGCCACAAAGCAAGTCACAGATTGTATTGTATTGTAACAAGTAGCCCCCAAGTTTGTCGTTGCCTTGGCCAGTGGCTCAAGTGGTTGAAGCATCATCCCACACACCGAAAGGTTGCAGGTTCGATCCCCAGACAAGGCACATAATCTAGGTTTCAGGTTTGATCCCTGTTTGGGGCGAGTATAGGAAGCAATTGATCAATGTTCCTCTCTTCCTCTCTCTCTCAAATCAATAATTAAAAAATATCCTTGGTTCTTCTGCCAAGATGGAGGCATAGGTGGAAACACTGTGCCTTCTCCCACAACCAAGTCTGAATACAACAAAGGTTTGGAGAACAAAGATGCAGCCAAAGAACACAAAATTGAACTATACGGAAGTCCAACAACAACGAACCGTTCTACTGGACCGGTAAGAGGGGCAGAGCCAGCAGCGGAGCAGGGTCAGGCAGGGAAGCTCTCCCGACCCCAGGCACCCAGGCATCTGGGAGAGCATCGGTGGACCCAGTGAGGTCTCTGGACGGCGGGAGTGAGAAGTGAGACAGACCACGCAGCCCCCAGCAACGAACACAGCAACGGCTGACGGAGGTCGCACATTCACGCGCAGTGGGACAAATCGCATGGCCCAGGTGGTGGAGGGAGGCAGCAAAGGGTGCCCGCCATTGCTTTCCTTTGCCCCACCCCCACGTACAGCGTCACAACCCAGCGACTGAGTGGCCCTGCCCTGGTGAACACCTAGGGCTCCACTCCTCATACATAACAAGCACGAACAGTCCAAAATATGGCTCAAGAAGAACTCAAAGCCCCAGAGCCAATAACTCTAAGCGAAAAAGAAACAGCAAACCTCTCAGATGCACAATTCAAGACACTGGTGATCAGGATGCTCACAGAACTGGTTGATTTTGGCCACAAATTAAGGAACATATGAAGGCTAAACTAATTGAAATGAAGGGAAATGCACAGGAAACCAATAGTGATGGAAAGGAAACTGAGACTCAAATGAATGGAATGGACCAGAAGGAAGAAAGAAATGACCGAACAGGAAACGCGAAGTTACAAGAATTCAAAAAAATGAGGAGAGGCTTAGGAACCTCCAGGACATCTTTAAATGTTCTAACATCCGAATTATAGGGGTATCAGAAGGGGAAAAGAAACAGCCACGAGTGGAAAACGTATTTGAACAAATAAT
>NW_028087643.1:0-1863 GCF_014824575.4 Sturnira hondurensis | reverse complement strand
TTAGTTTGGGGGCTCCTTCTTCTTCTTTAGGGGCCGCCTGGAGGAAGTGAGGGGCTTCCGCAGTTCCCCGTCTTCCCACAGTCACACAGTCCGGGCTGCACCAGGTGCACACGACCCTCCGTGTGAACACTGGCCACTGGATCTTCACCCAGGTGACAAGCCGAGTTAGAGCCGTGAGTTCAGCTCGCTGGGCAGACTTTACTTCCAGCTGACGAGAGCTCTCGATTCTGTCCAGCACGGAAGTTACAGCACATCCCCCTCAGTGATGTCCCTGCTCACCCCTCAGATGAGATCCCTCTGGAACCAAACTCAAGCAGCAGCATCGATAGGAGTTTCCTGTACATCACTCCTGGGAACCCGGAGGTGGTCAGTCAGCACAACACAGCTGTCCTCCCGGTGCCAAGGGGGTGACAGGTGCAGGGTTAAGGTGGTCACACCGAGTTACAGTGAATCGCGTGCAGAGAGCACCTCGCTTCCTAAGAAGCCAAACAACAGTCAGAGACGTGTTGAGTGCGGTGAGAGGTCGGCAAAGAGTCAACGCAGTGAGGAGGGTAAACACACAAAGAAGAATCCACAACCACTTCCTCTGTCTGTTTACTCAGCCACGCTGCAGCAAGCGGCCCGAAAACGGTGGGGGGTGGGGTGCGCACCGAGGGTACTTTCTGCAGGAAGGGGGCTGGGCAGAGTCCCAGGTTCCCAGGCCTCAATACTCAAGGTGCAGACCAAGTTCTTACCCGCACTGGGTAAACGCGCTAAAGAGCAGCTGGTCGGCGTCACCGTGGTTCCGGGTATAAAGTCTCACCGAAGGAACTCACCTCCCCAGAGGTTCAAATTTGGGTCATGGCGCCCGGAGACCTGCTCCTGCTGCTCTCGGGGGCCCTGGCCCTGACCGAGACCTGGGCCGGTGAGTGCGGGGTCGGGAGAGGACGGCCTCTGCGGGGCAGGGGCGTGGGGACTCTGCCGGGGCGCAGGACCCCTGGCCCAGACCCCAGACGCCCCACGCCCGCCGCAGCCCCTGGCCTCCCCTTTCCCCGGCCCGCTGCGCTCAACGACTGCCCCCTATTCCTTCCTCCCCGACCGCTGCCCCTGCCGGCCCGCGCCCAGGCCCCCACAGCCTGAGATACTTGCACACCGCCGAGTCCGGACCCGGCCCTGGAGAGCACCGGTACAACGGCGTCATCTACGTGGACGACACGGAGATCGCGCGCTTCCACAGCGACACCGCGAGTTCCAGGCTGGAGCGGCGGGTGCCGTGGATGGAGCACCAGTGGGTGGAGCAGGAAGGCGCAGGGTTTTGGGAGGAGCAGACGCGGGAAATGCAGCACAACGCACAGCGGAGCAGAGCCAACCTGAACCAGCTGCGCGCGCACGGCCACCAGAGTGCACATGGTGAGCCCCGCGCATACCGGCCCGGGCACCTCCCCCATCCCCATGGACGGGCCGGGGTCGCCCCGAAACTGTGGTACCCGCCGGTGTCCCGACCACGGAACAGCCCGGGAGTATTTTTCACTTGGATTCATTTCGGTTTAGGGTTAGTCACCAGGGCAGTGGGGCGGGCGGGACTGTCCTACCTGCCTGGGTAAGTAGCCTGTGCTCACTGCGGGGCGGGGTCAGGGTCGTCCACTTGGCAGGAAATGACCGGCTGCGACCTGGGGTCGGACGGGCGCTTCCTGCACGGGTTCAGTCAGTTCGCCTACGAGGGCACCGACTTCCTCGCCCTGAACCGGGACCAAGGATCCTGGACCGCGACCTCCGGGGTCAGCGGGAGCGACGTTGTCCGGGTCCCTGACGCGGACGTTCGGAGGGTCTTTCTGGAGGACACGTGTGTGCGTCGCCTCCACCTGTTCCTGGAGCAGGGGAAGT
>NW_028087642.1:0-1476 GCF_014824575.4 Sturnira hondurensis | reverse complement strand
GTTAGCTCACAGGGCACAGAATCAGCCCTGCTCAGCCCAGGAAGGGGCTAGCAGTGCAGGGAGCCCGGGCCACCGAGGGTCTCCATAAATAGGAGCACAGCCCCTAGTCCGGAGCTCTGCCATCAGAGACGTTGCTGGAGAGACTGGGAGGTCAGCTCTCTGGTATCCGGCACAGGTGCCAGAGAGCCGGCAGGCGGGCAGTTCTCCGGCAGCCCAGAGCGCCGCGTTGAGAACCGAGGCAACCCGCTCTCACCTCGTACCTGTGAGCAATCTGGTCCTCAGGTGACAGTCCACCATTGACAGTGTCGGTTAAGACGAGGAACTGTCAGTGGGTTTTAGCCAGTAAGAAACAGTGAAAGTAAAAAATGGCAAAAAAAAAAAAAAAAAGCGAGAAGCGTAGAGGTGGGAGGGAGCGAGGAAACGGCAGCAACCGGGGCTGCAGGGTCAAGGAGGCAATAAATAATCGACAGGGGACACGGAAGGAACGTCGTGCAGTTTTATTGGAGACGGAGACCCTTTTGCCCTGGACGCCGCGCACCACCAGCCTCGGGCTCCGTCCCGCCGCAGCCTCTTGGCTCTTTCACGTCCACGAAGATCCCTCAGCAGCCAGCGGTGACCTGGCTCAGGGTGCAGACCACGGTCCGCATCCACCGAAGGCAGAAGGGAGAAATGGGGAACCTTCAGAGCTTGCTGTGTGCACCAAGGAGCAGGGACTGGAGTCTCTCATCTCAGAGCAGCACGCATTCCCTGGAAGAAAATAAAGTAGAGAGAGGAACACTAATCTCAGAGAGGTAATCCTGGGCAGAGAAGGAACAGGAGCAAGGCACTGAAGGGAAGAAACAACGTGTCTCTGGAATCAGCCTGCAACTGGAGCCCCCCAAGCATTGGGCTGAGAACACTAGTGCTAGAAAGAAAGAAAAATGGAAACACTCACAGCTGGGTCTGAGCAAGCAGTGCCAGAAACTGTATTTCCTCCAACCCAGGTGTGTACGAAGGGGCGAAAATGTTCAGGATCAGAAAACTGAATTTCCAGTCTCTGGCCCTCAGCTGATCAAAACACTGATGGTAGCCAGGTGATGCTGAGCATTGGTTTTTGACTTGTGTGGTGAAAGTTGTCAAATAGAAAGATAAGAGGAGCTTAAAACAAGATACTCCTTTGTGGGACTTGAGTGAAAAACAGAAAGGAATGAAGTGTATCCCTTCAATGCTGGAAAGCGGGAGAGACTTTAAGGGAAACGTTAGCAGTGGTAAACAAAGAGCTACCCTGAGTATAAAGCCAAAGGACCCTCTAAGGACCCCGCACATCCCCACCGTCTTCCCTCCACCACACAGCCCTCCCTGCCGCCATCCCCTCCCCCTCTTTGGGGAAGGTCCTGGCCAGCACAGAGAACAGTGTGAGGCCAGGAGGGAAGACCCTGCCAGGGTGAGGAATGGGGGTAAATGAGGGCCTGGCTCTTTGGCTGGGGAAAGGAGCCT
>NW_028087641.1:0-723 GCF_014824575.4 Sturnira hondurensis | reverse complement strand
GTGACCTTTTCTCTCATCAAATTAGGGAAGTTTTCCATCATTACTTTTTCAAGCAGGTTTTCTATCTCTTCCTCTTCTTCTCCTTCTGGTATCCCTATTATATGGATATCATTACATTTCATATTGTCCTGCATTTCCCTTAATCCTGCTTCATTGTTTCTGAGGCTCTTTTCCTTTTAAATTAACATGTTTTAATGAAGTTTCTAAATATTGATTTAAAATACTGGCCAACCTGGCCAGGCAGCTCAGCTGGTTAGAGCATCTGCCTGATAGGCCAAGGTTGCATAGTGATTCCTCTGTCAGTGCAGATGCAGGAATCAACCAGTGAATGTGTCACTAAATGGAACAGCAAGTTGACATTTGTCTGTCTGTCTTTGTCTATCCTGTCTCCCTCTCTCTAAAAATCAATATATATTCAAAAATAGTAATAAAAATGAAGTAAAGTAGTGGCCAGAGTATAGAAATCATGTAACTGCATATCTGGTCCTTTATGCTCTCTGTCAAAGTTCATGGTGAAGGGCACTTGTTCCCAGGGGAGGTTTTTCTTGACTCTCTGCCCTTCACAAATATCCCATCGGTGTCCTTTCACATTGGAGCCAAGCACTTCCTGGTGGTGCCTCCTGAGTTTGCTAAATTATCTGGAAATCAGGCTGTGGGAGCAACTTCCCTCACAAGAACCCCCCGTGTTCTACGGATGAGAATAATTATGACTGAGACATGATG
>NW_028087640.1:0-1710 GCF_014824575.4 Sturnira hondurensis | reverse complement strand
GGGCTGTTGTATGCTCATTTTCATTTGTTTCCAGAAACTTCTTGATGTCATTATTAACCCATTTACTTTTTATAGCATGCTATTCAATTTCCAAGAGTTTGAATATTTTTGAATTTTTTCTTTGAGGTTAGTTTCTAGTTTCAAGCCCTTGTGGTCTGAGAAAAATGCTTGATATGATTTCAGTTTTCTTGAATTTGTTGAGGTTTCTTGTGTCCTATCATGTGGTCTAATTTGAAAATATTCCACGTGCATTCAAAAAGAATATGTATTTTGCATCCTTGGGGTGAAACATTCTGTATTTATGAGTTAAGTCCATTTGATCTAATGAGTCATTCATATCTACAATATCTTTGTTGATAATTTCTTTGGAAGATGTATCCATTATTGAAAATGGGATATTAAAATGTCCTGCTGTAAGTATGTTGCAGTCTATGTCTTTGTTGGAGTTCTCCAAGATTTTCTTTATATATTTTGGTGCTCCTGTGTTGGGTGCATATATGTTTACGATATTTGTGTGTTTTTGATGAATTCTTCCCTTGAATATTATGAATTGTTTTTCTGGGTTTCTTTTTATGGCCTTTGTTTTGAAGTCCATTTTGTCTGATGTAAACATTGCTACCCCAGCTTTCTTTTCTTGTCTGTGTGCTTGGAATATTTTTTCCAAGTTTTCATTTTCAGTCTGTGTATGTCTTTTTTTCTGGGGTGGGTCTCTTTTAGGCAACATATGTGTGAGTCATGTTTTCTTATCCTTTCAGCTACCCTATGTCCTGTGATTGGAACATGTAATCCATTTACACTGAGGTTATTATTGATAAGTACTTATTCATCATCATTTTTTCCTTTTGTACCGTGTTCCTCTCTTACTCTTTTTTCTTCCTCTTATCAAAGCAGTCCCTTTAGTATAAGTTGAAGTGCTGGTTTGGTGGAGGTATATTGTTTCAACCTTCTTTTGTCTGGGAAACTCTGTGTTTCGCCTTCCATTTTAACTGAGAGCTTTGTTAAGTAGAGTTCTTTTGATTGCAGGCCTTTGCTTTTCAATACTTGGAATATTTTTGTCGTTACCTTCTGGCTTGTAGTGTTTCCATTGAGAACTCAAGCTGCTAGCCTTATCAGGGCTCCCTTGTATGTTACTTCCTGTTTCTCTCTTGCTGCCTTTAAGATTGTCTCTTTGTCTTTAAATTTTACCATTTTAATTATAATGTGTCTTGGAGTGGGTCTTTTTGTGTTCTTATTACTGGGACCCTTTGTGCTTTCAGGATTTGTGTGACTTTTTCTTTCAACAAATCAGGTAAGTTTTCCATCATTACTTTTTCAAACAGGTTTCTGTCCTTTGCTCCTCTTCTTCTGCTTATGGTATCCCTGGTAATATTATAAGCATATATATATATATATATATATATATATATATATATATGAACAGATAATATTATGTTTCATGTTGTCCTGCAGTTCCCTAAACCAATTCATTCTTTTTGAGTCTTTTTTTCTTTAAAGATTTTATTTATTTATCTTTAGAGGGGAAGGGAAGGAGAGAGGGAGAGAAACATCAATGTATGGTTGCCTTTCGTGTGTCCCCTGCTGGTAGTTAGCCTGCAAGGAACCAGCCTGCAACCCAGGCATGTGCCCTGACTGGGAATCAAACCGCGATCATCTGGTTTGCAGGCCCGCGCTCAATCCACTGAGCTACACCAGCCAGGGCGAGTCTTTTTT
>NW_028087639.1:0-2216 GCF_014824575.4 Sturnira hondurensis | reverse complement strand
TACACACACACACATATGTATATACATATATATACATGCACACACATATATATGTGTGTGTATATTCTACTATATGTGTGTGTGTGTGTAGTATATATTCTATTGTGTGTGTGTGTACTGCTCAGCCTAAGAAAAAATGAAATACTACCATTTGCAACAACGTATATTCCTACAAGACCTCTTGCAAACCATGGTCTACTTAGGCAGGCTGATTAGCGCCTAAGTGCTTAGTAATTTTTGTGTGAATGAAGGAACTTTGTGTTTTGCTCTGGTTAGGTGTTGGCTTTCAATGGACTTTAATTTTGTCTAAATAATTTGTGATTTTTATTTAAGATAACAATAATACAATGAGTCTCCATTCTGTCCCAAGGGGACTAAGATGTCAAAGGTTCACCAATTCCCCTCTTTTGTTTGGGAACTCATCTTTTTGGTCCATTCTTCTTCCAAATTACCAGGATGTTTATAAAGAAAATTTGCATCATTTCATATCAAGAACTATAACCCTATATGATATATATTTTAGTGAAGCAACATGATCAGTAGTAAATTGTTTACAATACTATACATGAATTATAAATGGTAATTTGTGTTTTGAGAAGACAGTAACTTTTAGAAAATTTTATATCCCTTATTAACAACATATTAAGAAAGAAAATTTCAGTGTACAAGGTTCCCTTTTCTCCACAACCTTGCCAGTACTTGTTCATGAATTTGGTTATGATAGCCATGCTGGCCAGTGTGAAGTGGCATCTCATTGTGGTTTTAATTTGTATCTCTCTCATGGCTAGTGATACCAAATATCCTTTCATATGTCTCTGGGCCCTCTGTATGACCTACTTGGAGAATTGCCTGTTCATGTCTGTTGCCCATGTTTTAATTGTGCTGTTTGTCTTCCTGGAGTAGAGTCCTGTGAGTTCTTTATATATTTTGGAGATCAAACCCTTGTCTGAGTTATCATTTGCAAATATATTTTCCCATACAATTGGTTCTTTTTTCCTTTTGATGATGTTTGCTTTAGCAGTGCAGAAGCTTTTATTTTTGTAAACCCCAGGACACTGTTGTTCAGAATGCAGACTGGTACAGCCACTGTAGAAAAAAGTATGGAATTTCCTCAGAAAACTGAAAATGGAACTGCCTCTTGACCCAGCAATTCCACTGCTGGAATTACCCAAAAGATACCCAAAGAACCCGAAACACCAATTCAGAAGAACCCATGCACCCCAGTGTTCATAGCAGCACAATTTACAATAGCCAAGTGCTGGACGCAACCTAAGTGCTCATTAGTAAATGAGTGGATCAAAAACTATAGTACATTTACACAATGGAATAGTATGCAGCAGAAAGAAATAAGGAGATCCTGCCCTTTAGGACAGCATGGTTGGAACTGGACAGCATTATGCTAAGTGAAGCAAGCCAGGTGGTGAAAGACAAATACCATATGATTTCACCTGTAAATGGAACCTAATCGACAAAACAAACAAGCAAGCAAAATATAAATAGAGACATTGGAATAAATAACAGACTGACGATAACCAGAGGGGAGGGTGAAGAGTGATAGCAGGAGAAAGAAGGGGGTGGGTCATCAAGGAACATAATCATGGGGCCCATAAGAGACCCATGACCAAAGCTAAAGAGGGTAAGGTGGGGTGAGGGGATGGGGAAAAACTGTACTTGAAAGACAATAAAAAATAAATAAGTAAAATAAATAAAAAAAGGAAAAAAATTTTAAATTTAGCAACAATTTGTTGGCAAGGACTTATTTAGGAAAGAGAAGATCAAAACTATCAACAATAAATTAGCAATAAATACATTATTTATCAACAAGTGAATCCAAAAAATTATTTAACCAAACAAGAAGAACTGAGACAGATTCATAGATACGGAGAGTGTTTTGATGGTTGCCAGATGAAAGTCCAGTATGGGTGAAGGGGTGAGGGGATAAAGAAATAAAAATAGGTAGTTACAGAATCCTCATGGGGATATAAAGTACGGTATAGGAAATAGAGTAGTCAAAGAACTTACACACCTGACCCATGTCCATGAACAATGGTGTGAAAAATTGTCTGAGGGAGTGGGGGTAGGTTGGTGGATAGTGGGGGCAAAGGGGGGAAAATTGGGACAACTAAGAATGCACTACTTATAGAAAACATATACTCCAAATGATGTTTAAAAATGATGCACATTTATTTTCAAATACTTGAGATAAAACTTTGTAG
>NW_028087638.1:0-3144 GCF_014824575.4 Sturnira hondurensis | reverse complement strand
GGAACCAATAGTGATGGAAAGAAAACTGGGACTTAAATCAATGGAGTGGACCACAAGGAAGAAAGAAGCAACCAAACAGAAAAAAAATGAAGAAATAAGAATTCAAAAAAATGAGAAGAGGCTTAGGAACCTCCAGGACATCTTTAAATGTTTCAACATCTGAATTATAGAGATACCAGAAGGAGAAGAGGAAGAGCTAAAGTTATTAGAGGAAAAGAAGAGGAAAAGTTATTTGAACAAATAATAAAGGAGAACTTCCCCATTCTGGCAAAGGAAATAGACATCCAGGAAGTCCAGGAAGCTCAGAGAGTCCCACAGAAGGTGGACCCAAGGAGGAACACACCAAGGCACATCATAATTACATTAGCCAAGATTAAAATGAAGGAGAGAATCCTAGAAGCAGCAAAAGATAAGAGGAACTCCACAAAGGAGTTCCCATCAGACTGTCAGCAGATTTCTCAAAAGAGACCTTACAGGCAAGAAGGGGCTGGAAAGAAATATTCCAAAGGATAGGTACATGAAAGGCAAGTACATCCAAGATTGCTCTATCCAGCAAAGCTTTCATGTAGAATGGAAGGGCAGATAAAGTGCTCCTCAGATAAGGTCAAGTTCAAGGAGTTCATCATCACCAAGCCTTTATTATATGAAATGTTAAAGGGACTTATGTAAGAAAAAAAAGATACAAAACATGTATAGTAAAATGAGAGCAAACTCACGATTATTAACAACCACACCTAAAACAAAAACAGAAACAAACTAAGCAAACACTAGAACAGGAACAGAACCACAGAAATGGAGATCACATGGAGGGTTAGCAACAGGGGAGTGGGAGGAGGAGAGAGGGGGAGAAGGTACAGAGAATAAGTAGCATAGATGGTAGGTAGAAAATAGACAGGAGGAGGGCAAGAATAGTATGGGAAATGTAGAAGCTAAAGAACTTATGACACATGGACATGAACTAAATGGGGGAAATGTGAGTGGGAGAGGGTGTGCAAGGTGGAGGGGAATGAAGGGGGAAAATGGGACAAGTGTAATACCATAATCAATTAAATATATTTTAAAAATTTAGGCAATCTACCAATTAGCCCCAACTTTTACTCTCTGGGTAACAGCCCTCATAGTCAACATACTGATGAGGAGATAGGGTTCTGATTGCTCCCGAGCGTGCGTGCAGTCTTGCACGAGCCCACCAGGTTCCAGACCACCAGTGTATCGGTCACCGCTATGGCTCTCTTACCCCTGATTTTTGTTATATTTTTAGCCAGTTTATTAACAGGCTGCTTTCCTTAACCAGTGGAATGCCCTCTGTCTAGCTGTGAGGTTGGCTTTCCTGGGTGTTTGTTATTATTCCTGGATTGTCCCACTATTTTGACAAAACTACTGGGCATGAGTTTTTCCACTTTCCAATCTCAATCAAATCAGCCCCCTCCAGCAGCAAGGCTGCTTGCCTTTACGGTTTGTTCCACTCTGGTAGAACCACTGCATCATGGAACAGAATGCCGGGCCGGGACAGGGGGAGACGGAAGCAGCCCTGGACCCATACCCCACAGACTCCCAGCCGCTCCTATTGAAGTTCGGTAGTTTTTCTTAAGTAAATGCTTCTTGATTTGTTGTATATCTTTTATCTGTTCTCAAGTGGCTGCTTTGACAATTTTGTTCTGTTTATTGTTTCTTTGTGGTGTGATAATTGGCTGAACTCTCACTCAGCCATTTTTTCCTCTTGTCTGATTGTTCTGGTTAGGACTTCCAGTGCTACAGGGGTGGGAAAAAGTAGGTTAATAATAATAACTAATACAATAATTAATAAGTAAATAATAATCCAAAAATAAACATTGTATTTTGTGTACTCACAACGGTTAACCTGCTTTTGCTTACCCCTGTATGTGGAATGAGAGTGGTAAAAGTGGACGTCTTTGTCCCATTCCTGATCCTGAAGCCAAAACTTTCAGGTTTCCACTATGGACCAAGGGTCCTTCAATAGAGGGTTAGACGTGTACATACATACAACAGAATGCTACTGAGCCATAAGAAAAGATGAAATACTGCTGTTTGTGACAAAATGGACGGACCTTGAGAATCTCATGCTAAGTGAAATGTCAGTTAGCAATAGTTAAGAATCATAAGACTTCACTCAGGTGTTGGATATAAGACTGAAAGTAACAAAAAAGCAAACCAGGAAAACAGACAGAAACTCACAGACAGTATGGTGGACTCCCAGAGGGAAGGGGAGTGGAGGATAGTAACGGGTAAAGGGAACAAATACATGGTGAGGACGATTTATCTGACTCTGGGCGGTGGGCACACAACGCGATGTACAGATCGTGTGTCATGGAAATCTGCACTTGCAACCTACATAATTTTATTAACTAATGTCGCTCCAAACCAACATTGTAAGAAATGTTGAAGGGACTTCTTTAAGAAGAAAAAAATACAAAAAATATAATACAATGATAATAACTACATACCTATCACTAATTACTTTAAATGTAAATGGATTCAATGTTTTGATCAAAAGACACAGAGTGGCTGAACAGAGAAGAAAACAAGACCCACACATACGCTGCCTATAAGGGACTCACGTCAGATCTAAAGACACAAACAGTGAAAGTACAGTGATGCACAGATGTATTTCATGCAAATGGAAACAAAGAAAAGCTGGGGTAGCAATACCTACATGAAATGAGTTAGATTTTAAAACAAAGGCTATAACAAGAGACAGAGAAGGACATTTTGTATATAATAACCAAGGTATGGAAGTAACCTAAGTGTCCATTGATAGGTAATTGGATAATGATGTGGTACATATATATGAGGAGGACCCCCCCCAAACCCAGAATTATCTTCTGTACTATAAGAGAGCAGACCTCTTATAGTATAGGCTTCCCCCACTGGGTTAGTGTTCTAGGAACCCATCTGCATCTGTGTACCAGCTGGCATTGTTGTGAGAGGCTGCATTCAGCTTCAGTGAATTTGTTTGCAAGACTCTTTCAACATATTTGCCCATTTCATGATGGGTGATTTACAGGTGCATCTGCCCACACTGTGCTGAGTGTTCAGCAGTTGATCACAAACGGTGTGACCCCCACACCCTCCCCTCCCCCTATTTACCCAATCTCACCCTGATAAACTATTTTTTGTTTCTTC
>NW_028087637.1:0-1040 GCF_014824575.4 Sturnira hondurensis | reverse complement strand
AGAAGCCCTGTGGGTGTGGGTTTCGGGGGGACGGCATTCCAGGCAGAGGAACAGCTGGTGCAAAGGTCAGCGGCAGGAGTGTGCCTGATGGGTCTGAGGAATAACAAAGAAGCCAGTTTGGGAGGACGCTGGCCTCCGCCGTGAGGGACAACGGGGAGCCAGCCACTCACGGTGGTACTGCGCATAGAAGTGACAAGATCTGATTCATGTTTTTAAAAGATCACCCTAGCTACCCACCGAGTTTAGAACAGACCTCGGCAGGCACAGAAAGAATCAGGGGGGCCGCTATTACGGCAATGCAGGAGAGAGAGGGCACGGAGCAGAGGGCGGCAGGGCAGGTCAGAGGACAAACTGATCAGGACGTATTCTGAAGGCAAAGCCTCCGGGGTTTCCTACAGGACTGGAGATGAGGTGTGAAACACAGGGAGGAATCAAGGATGACTAGGTTTCTGGCCTGAGCAACTAGAAGGTTAGCACTGTCGATGGGGGGAAGGAGGCTGCGGGCAGTGAGACCAGGAGTTCCACTGGGGACGAGCTGAGTTTGAGACGTCTGCTAGACATCTTCGTGGTGACGGTGAGAAGGCAAAGGCAGCGGTCAGTGCGCAGACCCTGGGTGACTCTTCCCTCTGTCTCACTGATTTGACCTCCCCGATTTCCCACTTTGCAGTCCCCCCTCCTCTGCCCCTCATTCCCACCATTCCCGCAAGCAGAGGTGGCACAAGAGCCCCACTCGCAGTCTTTCCCGAAGGCCAGCGCCAGAGTACAGACACGACTTGGGCTCGGAGCCAAGAGGTGGGCTGAGCTTTCAGTGTGTGGAATGAAAAGGCTTCAGTCCCGAGTCTAGGAAACAAATTCTAGCTTGGGTTATTTTTTCTGATTTCTCTTCAGACTCAGTGTCTGGTAGTCCTTCTTTTCCCACAGGACCAGTATAGTAAGATGGACCTTAGCCTGTCTCCTGCTGAACAGAGCAGACAGGTGGGGGCTGGAGTCCTGCTGTACACGATGGTGCGAAGGTGTCCCTTTTTTCTTACTGGTTGGCC
>NW_028087636.1:0-1113 GCF_014824575.4 Sturnira hondurensis | reverse complement strand
AAGAGAACAGTATTAAAACAAACAAAGAACCAACTGTATCGGAAAACATATTTCCCAATGATACCTCAGACAAGGGCTTAATCTCCAAAATATATAAAGAACTTGCATGACTCCACTCTAAGAAGACAAGCAACCCAATTAAAACATGGGAAAAGGACATCAACAGACACTTCTACAAGTAGGACATACAGAGGATCCAGAGACACATGAAAACCTGCTCAATATCTCTAGCTATCAGAGAGACGCAAATGAAAACCACCATGAGATACCCCTTCACATCAGTCAGAATAGCGATCATCAAGAAAGCAACAAACAACTAGTGTTGGAGAGGTTGTGGAAGAAAGGGAATCCTGATACTCTCTTGGTGGGATTGCAGACTGATACAACCACTATGAAAAACAGTATGGGATTTTCCTAGAAAACTAAAAGTAGGTTTGCCTTGTGAGCCTGCAATTCCACTTGTAGGTTTATACCCTAAGAAACCCGAAACAACACTCCACAAGAACCTATGCACCCCAGTGCTCACAGCAGCACAATTGACAATAGCCAAGAGTTGGAAGTAACCTAGGTGTCCTTTAGTAAATGAGTGGATCAAAAAACCATGGTACCTTTCCACAATGAACTTCTAAGCAGCAGAAAGAGGAGGAGCTCCTAGCCTTTGCAAAAGCATGATGGAAGTAGAAATCATTATGTCAAGTGAAATGAGCCCAGTGGTGAAGAAATACCATCTCATCTCACATTGAACAGGAACCTAAATAGCAAAATAAACAAACAAGCAGAATGTAACTAAAGACACTGAAATACAGAACAGGCTGACAGTGTCCAGAGGGAAGAGGGGAAAGAATTTCAGGGGAAAAGGGGAAGGATCCACAGGACCATTGTTGTTTTCCATGTGTCCTTTCTACTTGTTCCTGCAATCCCTTCACCCTCTTCCCCTGAATTTCCCTCTCCTCTCCCCTAATCCGAAGGACCATGAAAGTTGGGGGACCAGGGACAACTAATGAATTCCTCATATACAAAAGATGAGGGTAAAACCATAAAACAGACCAAAGACGAAACTCAAATTCCTGTAGAAGCTCATTTTTATGCATCAACTTAAGAAAACCACACCTG
>NW_028087635.1:0-1112 GCF_014824575.4 Sturnira hondurensis | reverse complement strand
TCCCATAGGTTTTGGGTTGTTGTGAGTTCATTTTCATTTGTTTCCAGAAGCTCTCTGATTTGTTCCCTAATTTCACTCTTGACCCATTCATTGTTTAATAGCATACAATTCAGTCTCCATGCTTTTGGGTGTTTTTGGTTTTTTCCTGTGGGGTTGGTTTCCAATTTCATTCCCTTGTGATCAGAGAAAATGCTTGGTATGATTTCTATTTTCCTGAATTTATTGAGACTCGTTTTGTGTCCTATCATGTGATCTATCTTTGAAAATTTTCCATGTGCATTTGAAAAGAATGTGTATTTAGCTTCTTTGGGATGGAGGGCTCTATATATATCAATTAGGTCCATTTTGTCTAGGTGTCATTTAATGCTGCAATATCTTTGTTAATATTTTGTTTGGAAGATCTGACCATTTTAGACAGTGGGGTGTTAAAATCCCCTACTATAATTGTGTTGCTGTCAATACCTTTCTTGAGGTCCTCCAGAATTTTCTTTATATATGTCGGTGCTCCTATGTTGGGTGCATATATATTTACGATGTTAATGTCTTCTTGGTGGATTCTCCCCTTGAGTATTATGAAGTGACCTTCTGGGTCTCTCTTTATGGCCCTGTTTTGGAAGTCTATTTTGTCTGATATGAGAATTGCTACCCCGGCTTTTTTTTCTTGTCCATTTGCTTGGAAAATTTGTTTCCGTCCTTTCACTTTTAGTCTGTGTTAGTCTTTTGACCTGAGGTGGGTCTCTTGTAGGCAGCATAGGTGTGGGTCATGCTTTCTTATCTATTCAGCTATTCTGTGTCTTTTAATTGGTGCATTTAATCCATTTACGTTTAAGGTTATTATTGAAAGGTACTTTTTCATTGCCATTTGTGTACCTGTGTTCCTCTCTATCTCTCCCTTTTCCTTCCTTTCCTAAAGCAGCCCTTTTAGTAATTCTTGTAGAGTTGGTTTGGTGGAGGCATATTCTTTTAGACTTCTTTTGTCTTGGATGCTCTTTATTTGGCCTTCTATCTTGATTGAGAGTCTTGCCGGGTACAGTAGCCTTGGTTGTAGGCCTCAGGTTCCCATTACTTGGAATATTTCTTGCCATTCTCTTCTTGCTTGGAATGTTTCCGTT
>NW_028087634.1:0-895 GCF_014824575.4 Sturnira hondurensis | reverse complement strand
GTATCAATTTTCACTGATTTATAGTACTTTAGCTTGCTTCTGATCATGGTAGACTGCACGACTTCAGTAATTATTGTTTTCTATATTGAAGCTTGAATTGTAGGTATTGGGCGTGGTTATTTTGGTAGCCTTATACTAATCTGATGCTCTGATCGCCAATTTTTCTTGTCCTCCACTTTATTCCCATCCTCTTACAGAGGGCTTGGTGTAGAATAATTGCTCAATAGATAAATTAGGTATGTTCCAAATATTTTAAATTTCTTAACAAAAAGAAGTGAATGGAGGAAAATTTTATTTACACAACAGATTTATCATATTTGACTGACAACATCGCTTACATTTCCATGGGAATAATTAAAGGAGCTCTTAGGACTGAGAGGTCTGGTATTCAGTTCTGTACAAATAAGCCAAAAATAAACTTGTAAGTAACATCTTGTGGTCAGTAGTGAAATTGCTGGGACAATGATATTAGGCACGTGTGATGAAATCATTCATTCATGTTGCTAGTTTTTTTTGTTTTTGCAGTGAGCTAGGTTTAGGACTAGAATAGTGAGCATGTATGCAGTGTTTTTACAAAATTTATATTCAAGTCAGAGGAACAGATGCTAAATAAGTAATTTAAATAATTACATACTGTGTTAAGGTAAGGAGGAAATAAACTATTTGTGTTGCAGGAAATTATAGGGGGCAGGATCTAACTGAGGTACATAGGTTAAGAAATATGTTGCTAATAAGGTGGTTTTAGTTGAGACCTAAAGGATGATTAGAGGGAGATAAAATGTCCGAGAAAAGAACAATGGGGCAAAGTGGATGATTAAGAGCAGAGCACTAAGATAGATAAGCGGTTGATGTGTTTGGAAATAGAGAGGACTAGAAGGCCTGAAGCAAATGAGAA
>NW_028087633.1:0-620 GCF_014824575.4 Sturnira hondurensis | reverse complement strand
TCACCCAGCCACAGGACTGGGAAGGACCAGTACCAGATCCCGTGGGACTCAGACAGCCTGTCGGGAGGGCGGGCACCTGCACCCCAGTCTGGTAGCCTGGCTGGTGGGCGGGTGTGTGCCTGGGCCTATAACCCAGCCCACAGAGGGGTCCTGCCGAAACCAGAAAAACTGGATTGGACAGTCTGAAACCAATAAGGGAGGAGTTTTTTTTTAACTTTTTGTAAACTTTAAAACTTTTTAAAACTTTTTTTTCCAGTAATCGTATATTTTTTAAATTTTATTGTTGCTGTATCTCTCAGTACTCTGTTCCTCTCCTTTCTTTTTTCCTGTTTTAGTCCTTCTTCCTTTCACCCCAAACTTACTGCTTTTTCCTCACTTCTCTTGCCCTTTTTTGTGTGTGTGTTTGTTTGTTTGTTGTTTTCTATACCACTGTAAATACTTCACAACACATTTCTCAGGTCTTAGCCCACTTTACAGGTTCCTGAATTCTATTACTGTAGTGATTAACTCTACTTGCTCACACCCTACACCTATTTGCTATTCTTCACTCTCACCTTACCTCAAAATCTGACCAACCACAACCTCACTGCTTTCTAGATACAACTCACAAGCCTTCCCTC
>NW_028087632.1:0-1040 GCF_014824575.4 Sturnira hondurensis | reverse complement strand
AACTTTCTAAGGGCTGTCCTAGGGGAATTCATTACTGTAGGTATACCACCACATGTGGAAGTGTTCATAACATGCTTATGTTTGCTTGTGTTTTTGCTTACTTATTTAAGTCCAATCATTAGTTTTTAAAATATTTTTGTTTATGGTATTGCAGTTTTACCAGTGTCCCCCCGGTAAGATAGGGGGAACAATCAAGTGATTGTTGCCCAATCGAGTGACTTTTTTGTTGTTGTTTAATGTGAGTGTTATCTCAGAAGTTCATTCTCAGAAGATAAATTTTTTGTCAATTCATTTAAGAGTAAGAGAAAAGGCAAATAGTATTACATTCCTATAGGAAGAACTTTTTAGGTTTCAAAAAAATTTCTTCTTGAAATTTTTATTTAGGTCTTGGAGGAAATCTGGTCTGCCACAGATGGTAAATAAGTTGCCCTGGACACAATCTTGCTGTTCTGGCAGGAAAGGAGGTGACCATTCCCTCTAGTGGAGAACATCCCTTGAGCGAGCTCAAAAGTGAGCTGTCTCATTATCTAGTGCCCTTGACAGCTTCAGGGAGGCTGGAGAAGAGGCAGGGGAGATACTAAGCTTGGGACAGCTTGTTCCCAGAAGCGAAGTAGTTTCTGGGCCTCCAGAAAGAGGATTCAGAGTGTTTGAAGGACATATTTTCTCATTGAAAAAACTCCTGAGCTTTTTACTGTCCGACAGGGGAGTGAGATCTTTCTCTCCCTTTAAGCACACTCAAGGAATGATGTAATCAAACACAGACTTGCATAAAATAGAAATAGTCATTGTTGCTGAACATTGGTGTGATTTGTAGACTTTGTCCTGTTTGACTCATACGAATGTTTGCATGCCCTCAAATCCATGTGTTGAAACCTAATCTCCCTTGTGATGGTATTTGGAGGTGAGGACTATGGGAATGAATAGATCAGGAGGGCAGAGCCCTCATGAATGGGATTAGTGCCCTTAGGAAAGAATCGGCCCCCTTTCTCTTTCTGTCATGTGAGAACACTGTGACACTATGGCTGTCTATGACCCAGGAA
>NW_028087631.1:0-652 GCF_014824575.4 Sturnira hondurensis | reverse complement strand
GTGCGGGCCTACTGTGTGTCGGGCACCGTTCTGGAAGCTGGGGTGATAGCACAGAGCCAGCCCCACAACTCCTGCCCCCCAGCCTCATGAGACTTCTGTTTGAGTTCTCGTAGTTTGCTTCTCTCTCTGTCTCTCTCTCCCCCTCCCTCTTAGAGATGAAACCCAGTTTTCATTTTGGAAACACGGAGCTTTACAGGAGAGTTGTAGAAATGGTGCCAGGACCCCATCCAGTGTCCCTGTGGCTCACAGCATGTGCCCCCGCATTTGCTGCACCTAAGAAACGGACATCGGTCCGTTACTGTTATTATTGATGAAATGCCAGACTCTGTTTGGAGTTCACCTGTTTCCCACAAATCAGACCCAGGCCACACCCCACGTGGCCTTCGCCGGTCACGCTTCCCTGGCCTCCTCTGGTCGGGGAGTGTTCTCGTTCTTCAGGGCCTCTGCAGGCTTGGGGAGCACTGGCCACCTGTTCTGTGGAATGGCCCCTGGCCTGGCTTGTTCAGTCTTTTCTCATAAGTCGACTGGGTTCTGGCTGGAGTGGCCTTCTCAGGGCGCCCTGACATCCATGTGACCTCACCGGTGGCTTTGACCTTCGGCACCTGGTTCAGGCCGCGTTTGCCAGGCTGCCCCCGGTATTGGTGGTCTTCCT
>NW_028087630.1:0-657 GCF_014824575.4 Sturnira hondurensis | reverse complement strand
AAATATAGAATCTAAAGAACTTGAGACACAATCTCAAATCTTGAGACACATGATCATAAACTAAAGGGGGGAGTGGTGGGGGAGGGGTATGCAGGGTGGAGGAGAATGAAGGGGAGAATAGAACAACTGTAATGGTATAATCAATAAAATATATTTTAAAAAATGTTTTATTCCCGCCCTGGCTGGCGTAGCTCAGTGGATTGAGCGCGGGCCTGCGAACCAGACGATCGCGGTTCGATTCCCAGTCAGGGCACATGCCTGGGTTGCAAACTGGTTCCTTGCAGGCTAACTACCAGCAGGGGATGCACAAAAAAAAAGGCAACCATACATTGATGTTTCTCTCCCTCTCTCTTTCCCCTCTAAAGATAAATAAATAAAATCTTTAAAAAAAATGTTTTATTCCCCCTTCTCTTTGACAACCACCAGCTTGTTATCTACAGGTATGGGTCCTTTTCTGCTGTATTTGTTAATTTTGCTTGTTTTGGATTTCAAATGTAAGTGTGATCACATTGTATTAGTCTTTCTCTGAGTGATTTCACTTAGTGTAATACCCTCTGCATCCATCCATGTTGTTATAATGACAAGATTTACTTTCTGTTGCTTCGTAATAATCTATTCTGTGTATATACCACACCTTCTTTATCCATCTACTGATGG
>NW_028087629.1:0-1017 GCF_014824575.4 Sturnira hondurensis | reverse complement strand
AACAATGAAACAGCAGAAGCAGAAATAAAGAAAAAATCCCATTCCATATAGCGAAAACAAAAATAAAATATCTAGGAATAAACCTAACCAAGGAGGTAAAAGACCTGTATGCAGAAAACTACACAACACTGAAGAAAGAAATCAAGGAAGACACCAACAAATGGAAACATATACTGTGTTCATGGATTGGAAGAATTAACATCATCAAAATGTCCATACTACCCAAAGCAATTTACAGATTTATTGCAATACCCATTAAAGTACCAATGGCATATTTCACAGACATAGAACAAATACTTCAAAAATTTATATGGGGACTTCCGCCAAGATGGAGGCACAGGTGGAAACACTGTGCCTTCTCCCACAACCAAATTTGAACACAACAAAGGTTTGGAGAACTAGGACACACCCAAAGACCAGAAAACGGAATTATACGGAAGTCAGACAACTCCGAACCATTCAACGGGGACGATAAGAGAGGCGGAGCCAGCAGCAGAGCTGTGTCGGGCAGGAAAGATCCCCCAGCCTAGGAATGAAGGCAGACAGGAACCAGTCGGGGTGTGGGGCAGACTGACCACGGTTGCACATTCGCGCACAGTGAGACGGAGCACACAGGCCCCAGGGGGGCGAACCCAGTGGTGGAGGGCTGACGGCAGTGGCACACTCGCGTGCAGTGGAACGAAACACGTGGGCCTGGTGACGGTGGTGGCTGCGGCGCCGGGGCTGCCACGGCAGGCGGCAGACGCGAAGCCATTGTTCCTTTTTGACCCCACCCCCACATACAGTGTCACAATCCAGGGACTTAGTTGCCCTGCTCTAGTGAACACTTTAGGGCTCTGATCCTGCTATGGAACTGGCACGAACAGCCCAAAAGATGGTGCAAGAAGAACTCAAAGTCCCAGGGCCAATAACTCTCAGTGACCGAGAAATTGCCAGCCTCTCAGAAGCACAATTCAAGACACTACTTATCAGGATGCTCACAAAACTGGTAGATTATAGTCACAAATTAGAGGAACA
>NW_028087628.1:0-768 GCF_014824575.4 Sturnira hondurensis | reverse complement strand
ACAGCCTGCAGTCAACGCTCACTGTGTCCCCTCGATTTCAGCCTGTCTCCCCTCTTTTCTCAGCATGCTGGTCTGTTCACACACCTCCCTTGCCAGTGAGCAGCTGCCCAGCGCCCCCCCCCCATCCAGAGCCAGCCCCAGTCCGCAGCCTCAGTGTTGCCTGAGAGACCTCAGTCACCCCCCGGGGCCGGGAGGGTGCACCCTCTGTCACTACGGCCCCATCCTCGTGGCCTAGGTGCTGTGATCCCTCCACAGGTGAGGTTTCTGCCACTCCTGAGCCTGCGCGGTGGGTGAGGCCGAGCTCTCCATGTGGAGCAGGTAGGTCTCCCCTAAAAGCGCGGGTCTCCTGGCATCAGCCTCTGAAAAGGAGCTTGAGCCTGGAGCTTGAACTCAGACTTGAAGTGGGAGGGCGTTAGTGTGGACAGCAGCAGGTCCCCAGGGGTAAGAGACCGCCTTCAGGTGGTCGGCTTGTGTGGAGTACCTGCCTCTCATGGGGGCCAGCCAGGCCCAGGGAAGCAGGAGGCTGAGACAGGGACTGTGAGGGCGCCCCACCCCATGGAGCTGACAGAGCTTCTCAACATTGGAGCCTCGAAACCTTCATCAGAGTCACCTGCAGTGCCTGTTCCAAAATGCTCGTTCCTGAGTCCTGCCTGGTGAACCCATAGATCAGAACGATCTATGAACCCATAGAACGATCAGAACCCATAGAGATGGGACCGCAGCATCTGCATTTTAACAAGGCTCTCAGGAGAATCTCCTGCACAAAAA
>NW_028087627.1:0-2376 GCF_014824575.4 Sturnira hondurensis | reverse complement strand
CAATATAAGAATCCAACCAACCAACCAACCAACCAACCAACCAACCAACCAATCAATCAGTCTACCCACCTCAAGAATGATAGCTTGAATATATAGTCTTCTTCCAAATGTTCCTCACTGGTATACTGTCTTCCCAGATAGTCTGAGAGAAGAATTTATTACCTGGTTACTCCTGGAAAGTGAGATTTCAGAAAGATGATCCCTAATAGTCAAAGTCATAGAATTTGGGGGTGGCGGGAAATGGTGCAGATGATCTATTTTAACTGTTCACTTTACAGATAGGCTTCACCGAGGGTGTTTGACTTTTCACCCAATGAATATTAAGTGTTGAAAAATGCAACATTTACATTCTCCTACTAGTGAGGAACAATGACTAATCAGATTTCTAAAGTAAAAGGCACTCTGCAGTGTATCACAACAGTGGCTGTAATGTGGACAATTAGTCCTTTTTTGTCTTTCATACATGATGGATATCCTGGCTCAGCTTGAAGAGAGCAATGGGCACCATGATGTTGAACATAAAGGCATCTCCTTCTCATTGGCTCTGTTGAGGAAAACTCCAGGTGAGGGCACTCTGTGTGGTTCATTGGACTTCCTTATTCTGGAGGCTCTCAGTGCTTATTTTCTAGTAATTTGTTGAGACATTTAACAAGAGAAGCTGTATTTAATCTATGTTTCCTCTCAGGGATTACTCCCAAAATCCATGTCTCTCCCCAAGTTGTCTCAGTGGCTTCTTCAAGTGTTCCCTGGAGTGCACCCTCTTTCCAATCTCTGGAGTTCATCCAGTTCCTAGGGGTGGCCAGAATTAGGAAAACAAAATCTAGGGGAAATACTGGGTGAGGTTTTGGAGGCTTTCTATTGTAAAGATTGTGTTCCATTGAGGACTCGCCTTCTGTGAGGATCAGTACAATAGGTGGAAGTTTTGCCCAGAACTCTAATTCTGAAACTGAGACATGTTTGTGAACATTTCCTCTTTAGCTTAAATGAAATGCTACAACACAGAGAAACAGGAAACTATATTCTGTTGGTCACTTGAAAATTAATTCTGTGAAATTTTCCTGGAGTTTTTCAGTGTAATGATCAGGTTGTTGGTACTAGGTAGGAACTGCCTTGTGTGATATGATATAATGTGGAGTGATGTTAATTCTTGTAAAAGAAAATCCAAGAGGGAATAAGCCATTTAATTAAAATCTAGTTAAATTGTTGGTTTCCACCCTGATTTCATTTTCAAAGAAACAAGAACTTTGAAACCAGTGCAAATGTGAGAAGAAATTTTTTATCATTGGTCTTTTGTTATAATTCTAAAAAAATTGGGTTGCTCCCTAAGGTTGTCTTGAGCCAGTTCTTTAAATATGACTCATAGGTTTTCCTAGGAGTGAGGTGACAGTGGGGATCAATGAGAAAATCTTCACTGGTGGTTACTGGGCCAGTTCATAAGTGAACTTGATATTCAGTGACACTCTATGCCATTTTCCCATGGTCTCCCTTGTCAAATATTAGTTGACTATATATGTGAGGGTGTATTTCTGGGTCTTCAATTCCGTTCCATTTGTCTATGTGTCTATTTTTGTGGCAGTACCATACTATTTTGATGACTATGGTTTGTAGTAATGTTTGAAATCAGGAAATCTGATGCTTCCAGCTTTGTTCTTCTTTCTCAGGATTGCTTTGACTATTTGAGGTCTTTGCCATTTTGCACAGATTTTAAGTAATTTCTATTTCTGTGAAAAATACCATTGGAATTTCAATAGGAATTGCAGTGAATCTTTTGATGGCTTTGAGTAGTATGGACATTTTTTACAATATTCGTTCTTCCAATCCACAAATATGGACTAAGTTTTCATTTATTACCATCTTTTTCAGTTTCTTTCATTAAAATCCTATAGTTTCACCTCCTTGGTTTAATTTATTCTTAAGTATTTTATTGTTTTTGATGCTATTGTGAATGGGACTATTTTCTTTATTTCTCTTTCATATATTTTGTAGTTAGTGTATACAAATCAGCTGTATGTTGATTTTATATCCTGCAATTTTACTGAATTTGTTGCTACTTCTAACAATTTTTTGGTAGGATCTTTACAATTTCATCTATATAATCAATTGCAGAGTGTTTTTGGACAGGTTATGCCATCTGCCAAGACAATTTACTTCTTTTCTAGTTTGTTGCCATTTACTTCTTTTCCTTGACTGATTATTCTGGGTAAAACTTCCAGTATTCTGTTGTGGGGGCAACTTTGCCCACAAATCCCCTTGTCTGCCACAGATGAAAATGAAACTACCACGACATGATCTCCTTGGAGAGGAGAGGTGGTCAATCTCTCACAAAAGACCAAAAACCTCTTCTTCAACGGCTTTTATTGGGTTGTAATACACAGG
>NW_028087626.1:0-1190 GCF_014824575.4 Sturnira hondurensis | reverse complement strand
GGTGTGAACTTTTGTGGTAGCATGCCTGTGAAATTCAGTGGTGCAGTCTCCTATAGGTATCTTGGTGTTCTCCGCTTCCACCTACTCCTCTTGAAGTTGGTTTCCAGATGGTCAAAGCTTTTCTTCTGGTCTCACTAGCTGCAGCAGCCTGAGGGGCTATTAGTGTGTCCGTGCTCTCGTCTTGGTGAACTCAGCTGGTCTCACTAGTGTCCTCCCAAGATCCAGACTGGCTCTGCTCTCCTGTGCCCCACTGAGAGCAGGTTTTTCCCCAGGCTTCCCAGCCCTGGCCTGGCATGAGGGCACAAGCTTCCAGCCTGGCTTTCCTTGTCTCGCAGGCTTGGGCTTGGACCTTTCCCAGTACTGTGGCAGAAGACACGGGCAATTCACAATTCTTCCAAGCCGGCAGCTATAGCCTGACTCCTGGTGCTTCTCAGCCTGTGCCTGGCTGGGTAGGGAGGGAGCTGGTGACTGGCACTCTTCCAGGGGCTCTGCCAGTATCCCGCAGCTCCCCGAGACTATGGGAGCGCCATCTCAGGTCCCGAGCTACGGGGAACGCACGGTGACTCTCAGTTCCCGAAGCCGGCAACCACAGCCTCACTCCATGTGTTATCAGAGCTCTCTGCTTTGCTTCCCAATGCCCACTCCTCTCTCTGCCACTAGAGGCAAACTGATGTCTCCTGGTATTTTACAATCTGTGCCCTGCTGGATAGGGAGGGTGCCGATGACTAGTTCTCTCCCAGGGTTGTTGTTGCCCGCCATCGGCTCTCAGAGACCAAGGCGGCCCGGCCAGGGCCCTGGCGCGGCCTGGCGGAGGGCCTGCAGTCTCTGCACTGCTGCCTCGTACCTTGTTGATCTGTGGTTGTCTCCTCTCCTCAACCTCTGGTCATTCAGTGTCTGCTACACTTTCTGGAGTCCTGCCTTCCTATATGCTGGGTCAGTGTTGAGTATCCGCTGTGTGTCCTCTGCATATCAGCCCGGTTTTTCTCTGGCGAGTGGAGGGAAGCGAAATCCTTTGTCCTACTCTGCCGCCATCTTCCTCAGTCCCAAGGTAATACTGTTAAACAAAATTTCCATTTACAGTTATTCAGCTTTCCCTAATGATACTTACAGCCAGTCAGTGATGTGACTAAACACTCCACCATCAAAAAGATAAAGAGCTCAAAAGCTACTTAAGTGATAGTTCAGAATTT
>NW_028087625.1:0-526 GCF_014824575.4 Sturnira hondurensis | reverse complement strand
TTAAGGACCGTGGGCTGAAGAGACGTGCTGGGGACAGTGAGCAGTGGGCTTGCCTGGGTGCGTGGGCTGTGGGACAGACCACACTGGTGTTCAGAACCTCCTGTAGTGATCACCATGTCTTAGTTGGCTGCCCGTGACAGCCCCTGAGACAAGTTCAAGGGCAGATGATTGGTTAGTTGGAGGGAAAAGCCTAGGCCCCACCAGCAGGGGAGTGAGGCAGGGAAGGACAGGCAAGCAGCCCAGGTGCCTCGAAGACCAGTTGTGGGCCACAGGGGTCTAGTCCCACCTGACACAGCCCTGAGTTGTCCTGCCCAAGAGAGGGGAGACTCGGGTATTCATCACTGAAAGAAAAAAACAAGAAGGAAAAATTCTGGGGGTGGGGGTAGGAAGGGGGCCGAGGTCACTGGTGGCCTCACATGTCACGTCCTGATTCGGATGCAGTCCAAAGGGTACGTTACCTTGCCCCTGCTTCATGGGGCTGCCTCAATAGCAGCGGGCTTCTCCACATCTGCACGCCACCTTCCAG
>NW_028087624.1:0-1851 GCF_014824575.4 Sturnira hondurensis | reverse complement strand
ACTGGAATGTCTCTTTGAGGGAGATGCAATGTGGGTGGCATGCCATTAGGGTCATCGCTCTCTACATCACGGGGGGGGGGCAGGATGATTGATAGTGGGAACCCACATCCTCCATGATACTCAAAACACACAGGACCCTGCTGCCCAGAATGGATGGCCCCTTCTCAGGAGACAAGTTGTTACCATGAATTTCCACTTTACAGTGCCCCCTCAGCCAGTAGCTAATGTATCCCTCTGAGCTCACCAGGCAAGGGAGTGACAAAAATGACAAGACCTTCAACAGGTTCCACTTCTCTGTGTCTCATGCTCTCCAAAGCTCCTGGAAACTTGGGACACAGACACACAGGTGTCACCTGAAATGCATCTCATAGCAACATCACAGGGACAGGTGAGCGGGGTAAGACATGTGCAGTCTGAGGCCCTCTGGGCCAGTTCAGGACACAAATACCTGGGCTGCGCATGGTCATGGTGAGGAACTCAGTTCTCCTCCTCCACATTGGGGAAGGGGACAGGCGTGGGTTTTAGAGCACATGTGTCCCCTGAGGCTCAGGTGTGCTGCTCCCTGGAGGAGGCATTCTCCATGCTCTCTCTGGGCATCCACCTCCCTTTCCTTCATTCTGGCCATACTGGCCTGTGCGCTCTGAACCTCACAGGAGCCTTCCAGTATTTCCAGAACAGTGGTGCCATCTCCATAACAGATGTCACCTCAACCCTATGTGTTTGCACCAATCCCTCACTCTCAGTTCTTTGTCAACAAAGGGAGAATCTTCTGAGACATTTGTCACCTGTGGAAATCTCCCAAGTGTTCCATGGATGTCCTCAGTCTATCAGATGTGCCCCAGTCCTCACTGTGCACTATTAAATAATGGGAACTGCAGTGGGAATTTTCTGTGTGTGGAGGGTGTACGAGACCTGGGGAAGCAAACCTGGTTTTATGCATTTTCCAACGTGTTAAATCTCATCATGCATTTCACTTCAATTTAGTATTTTAGTGAAAGATACACTTGCTCTGTATTATGGTTTCTCTCCATGTGTCATATTGGCCAATCATGAGTTTCCAGGTCCCTTCTAGTACATCATCTCCATTATCCCCTTCTACCAGGGTCTCAGATGAATGTCAGGATGGCAGCTGATTCTGCCATCTCATTCAGCTGATTCTATGACTGGGAAGCAGGACCTGTCATCCAACCATATGATAGAAAACCTATTGGCCAGAGTGAGTGCCTGTGTCTCTCTGGGTGAGTGTGCCTCCAGGATTTAAGGGCCTCATGTGGTCTAGGAATGTGGGAGGCCTCTTGAGTGGCTCACCTATGGGAAGGAGCTGCCTGAGCTGCCCTGGGAGGAGTGAGGTGAAAGGAAGGAAACAGAGTGTGTAGCACCTGTCTCAGCTGCAGGGCCAGGGTTATACTCCTGGCAGCTGGTTCTGACAATTGTGGCACATTCCCTGGAGCTGGGCTGATACAGAAGCTGTACCTGAACCACCACCTTGAAGCCCAGGGGCCTCAGCCAGGTCAAGGAAAAGACTTTTTTATTTTGCTCTTGTTTTACATCAAAATTTACATCAACTGTTATTTTTTATAAAATTATGATTTTCCAATCTGACAACAATGAATCTATTGCACATGATGTTTTTACACTTGGGCAGATGTTTGGGCATACTTTCAATCTGTTCTAATATCCACTTGAATAATGCATGAAATTAAAAGTGTGTGGAACTTCATCCAGCCCAGCTTTAATTTTTAAATGTGGAAAGAAGGGCTGTCCATTGTCATGTTTCAAAGTTGTTTCATAAAACAACCACGCTCCCATCCCTGACCCACATCATAGAGCCTGAGAGAAGAAATGTGCTCA
>NW_028087623.1:0-591 GCF_014824575.4 Sturnira hondurensis | reverse complement strand
ATATTTTTCAAATATAAAAATATCCTCATAATTTCAGGAGAAAATTAGAATTCACATAAAGAGCATTAAAATGCTTCCCAGATAAGGTAAAGTTAAAGGAGTTCATCATCACCAAGCCCTTATTATATGAAGTATTAAAGAAATTTATCTAAGAAATAGAAGAAGATAAAAGCTATGAGTTGTAAAATGACAAAAGAACTCATAACTCTCAAAAACGCAACCTAAAAAACAAAAATATAAACTAAGCAAACAACTAGAACAGGAACAAAACCAGAGAAATGAAGATCACATGGAGAGTTTTAGTGTGAAGGGGGAGGGGAAGAATTGGGAGGAAGGTGCAGAGAATAAGAAGCATAACTGGTAGGTCTAAATAGATGGGGAGAGGTTAAGAATGGAATAGAAAACAGGAGGCAAAGAATTTATATGTACAACCCATGGACATGACTATATGGAGGAATGCTGAAGGGCAGGGGGGTGCAAAAAAGAGTGAGGATGAAGGGGAGAAAAATTAGGAAAACTGTAATAGCATAATCCATAAGATATATTTTAAGAGTATTAAAATGATAATGACATTAGAATGGTCAAGGGTAA
>NW_028087622.1:0-796 GCF_014824575.4 Sturnira hondurensis | reverse complement strand
AGATTTCCTGCTTTTTTATGTTTGAGTAGTATTCCACTTATCTGCGGATGGTCACTTGGGCTGTATCCAAATCTTAGTTATTATAAATAATGCTGCAATGAACATAGGGGTGTGTACAGTCTTTTGAGTTCGTGTTTTGTCAGATATATTCCCAGAAGTACAATCACTGGGTGATAAGGCAGTTCTATTTTTTTATTTGTTCATTGTGTGTCCGTACTATTTCCCATAGTGGCTGCTATACGAGTCTTAGTTCGCCTGAGCCTTCAACAGTACGTCAGCATCCCCTTTCTCCACATCCTCCTCGGTGCTTGTTGTTTGTCGTTATTGATGACGGCCATTCTGACGGGTGTGAGGGGATCTCTCATTGTGGTTGCAATCTGCATCTCTCTGCAGATTGAGAGATGTCAATGATGAGTCACTATGATTAGTGACGTCGAGCATCTTTTCATGTCTATTGGCCATCTGTATGTCCCCTTTGGAGGAGCATCTATTCAGGTCCTTTGCGCATTTTTTAGTTGGATTGTTTGGTGGGGGTTTTTTTGGTTGTGAGTTCTGTAAGTACTTTATAAATTTTGGATATTAACCCCTAATTAGATATATCATTGGCAAATATGTTCTTTGATTCTGTGGGCTGACTTTTATTTAGTTGATGTTCCCTTTGCTGTGCAAAAAGTTTTTAGTTTGGTGTAGTCCCATTTTTCTTTGTGTCCCTTGCCTGAGGCAAATTATCAGAAAAAAAATATTCCTACAAAAAATACCCAGAAATGTACTCCCTATGATTCCTTCTGGGATGTTT
>NW_028087621.1:0-3008 GCF_014824575.4 Sturnira hondurensis | reverse complement strand
TGGGGGCCAACATAAACCCTCAGGGAGTTTCAGCTCCAGTTGACTGAGGGCCGCCCACCTGGAAAGAGCCACAGGTGCCGCCTGCTGGAAGCAAAACACCCGGGGAGGGAGGAAAGAGACCCAAAGGGATGGGGAGGTTGGGTGGAGCCCCCACACTCTCCTCGCCCCCCACAGTCCTGCCTCCGAGCTTGCCCACCACCTCCCATCTGCGGCCCTCAGACTCACGCTGGCCTCAGCTTCCTCCAGGAAGCCCACCTGCTTCCCTGCGGTCAGAGTGGTGGAAGCCAGCGCCCGGGGCAGCACAGGCAGGAGGCTGGGACCAGTGCCCCACAGAGGGGCCCCCTCCCTGCCTTGGCCCAGACAACCCCGCCCCTCCAGACTCCATGGCTTTGTGTAAGCTGTGCTCCTTGCCCAAGGCACCCTCTCCCACCCCGCTCCTGGCCAGCTCCNCCCCCCCCCCCCCCCCCCCCCCGCTCCCTGTGCGGCCCCAAGCCCACCAGACTCGTGGAACCTCCTCTGTGCTTTGGAAGAGACTGAATCTTGGTGTCAGACCCACAGGGCTGGTTGCCAGGCACTGGTCATGTGCTGTGGCCTGGTGGCTTCCTCCTCTGTGCCTCAGTTTCCTCATCTGTAGAGCTGAGTGACAGATTCCTTCCTCTCCAGGTCAGAGGGAGGACTCAGGACCATCACCCCGGAAAGCGGGGTGTAGAAAGCAGAGCCCTCAGCTGGTGTTCTTCTGGGTCAACCGTGTATTGGAACAAGGGGCTTTGGGCTGGTTTCCTCCACCAGGCTGGGAGCTCCGTGAGGGGCCTTGCACAGTGCAGTGTGCTGGAGAGGGACGCCGGGTGGGGGAAGGAGTGGGTGGATGGGTAGATGCACGGATGAATGAATGAGTGTGTGAGTGAAGGCCCCCTCCAGATGTTCACATATCTGAGCTCTCAGGCCTCACTCTGAAAAGCCCTCCCCAGTTCCCCCCGAATCACAGGGCGTCTCCTTTTTTCTTCATGGTTATTATCTCCTGATCATTGGTCCCGTGCATTTGTGAGTTTCCGGTTCGTCTGTCTCCGCCACTAGAATGTGAGCTCTGTGGGGGCAGAAACCGTCCCTACCTTACTTGCCACTGTGTCCCCAGTGCCCCGAACAGTGTCTGGCACACAGTAGGTGCCCAGCAAATACTCTTGAATGCCTCCGAGAGTAAAGGAAGGCATTAGTCAAATGAATAAGGGTGTTCCTGGTTGCCCTGGGGGCAGAGGAACCCTGGAGGCAGCCCAGGAGTTCAGTCCAGTGTCCCGGCTGCTCAGTGCGGCCTGTTCACTCCCTCAGCGACTGGGGCGAACCCACTGTGGGGACAGCCCTGAGGACACATCGGGGACAGGGCTGATCCCTGCCTCTCTGGCACAGACACCTTGACCAGGCAGCCTGTGCTAAATGCGGCGATGAAGGTAGAGACCCTCTCACAGACCCTGCAAAAGCCCTACTCAGTGCCAGGCCGGGTTCCAGAGAAAAGGAGGAGGCTCTGGGCATGGGGCAGTGAGCAGGGCTGGCTGGTCCCATCCTCTGGTGCTCACATTCACGGTGGGGAGAGCAACCAGACACTTAAATCAGCCAGAAGTACCAGCCCCCGAGGAGTGAGGGGTGGCCAGCGAGGGCTCAGGGAGGGCTGCCTCAGGTCCCACAGTCAGGGAAGGCCTCTGGGAGGTGAGCTGAGGCTGAAAGACAAAGGTCGGGAATATCTGGGGATACAGTGATTCGGGCAGAGGGGGCAGCAAGGACAAAGAGCAAGCTTGGCCACTGGAGAAAGAGCAACGAGGCCAGAGTGGCTGGAACATAATGTCCCTCTGCCGCTGGGTGGGGAGGGGGCAGGAGCCTGTTACTCCTGGTGAGAGGGCGTGGCTCCTGTAAGGGGAGCAGAGGTGACGACAGGGAGGGACAAATCTCCATGAGGCCGGATGAAGCCAGGGGGCTTGCTGGTTGATGAGATGGTTTTGCGGGGACAGGCTAGGGGGAGGCAGGGCTCCACAGCAAATCCTGGAATTTTAGTTGGTACAGCTGGGTGGAGGGTTGCATCATTTTCTAAAATTATGGAAGTGGAGGAAAATGGATACGGGTTTGCAAGTGCCCAGCTGCACACCGCAGCACCGCCAGGAGACGGAGGAGGTGTGCCGGGCCCAGGGTGGAGCCGTGGGGCCGACACAGGGGCTGAGTGGGGAAGGAGGATGGAGAGGAGCAGCCAGCAAGGTAGAGGGGGGCCAAGAGAAGGGCGTGGCTGGAGAGGGAGGGACACTTAAATAAAGAAAAATACCAGCCACTGAGGACCAAGATGGGGGTGAGGGGTGGCCAGCGAGGGCTTGGGAAGGGCCACGTCGGATCAGGTGGTCAGGGAAGGCCTTTCTGAGGAGGTGAGCTGAGGTCTGAGTGACGAAGTTCGGGAACCTCTGGGGAAAGAGTGACGCAGGCAGAGGGGACAGCAAGGACAAAGAGCAAGCTTGGCCACCGGACGAGCAGCAAGGAGGCCAGAGTGGCTGGAACGTAGCGTCTTTGTGACGCTGGGTGGAATAAAATCTTTTTAAATGAAAGATCCTATTCATTTGTTTTTAGAGAGAGGGGGAAGGGAAGGAGAAAGAGAGGGAGAGAAACATCAATGTGTGGCTGCCAATGTGTGGCTGCCTCCGGTGCCCCACCACTGGAGACCTGGCCCACAACCCAGGCATGTGCCCTGACTGGGAATCAAACCGCGATCGTGTGGTTCACAGGCCCGTGCTCAATCCACTGAGCTACACCAGCCAGGGCAGGAACAGGTCTTTAAAGGGTGGAAGGGGCTCGGGCTGCCAGGGTGCGGCGGGGCGCGGGCTGACCCAGGGGTGAGAGTCTCCACGAGGCAGGGGAGAGGATCGGAATGCAGGTGAGAGACCCTGAGAGGAAGGGGCATTACAGCAGGTGCCGCAGGGATGGGACCGTCCGGTGGAGAGAGGAACACAGACAGAGCTGGGGGCGGGGAGCGGGAAGCC
>NW_028087620.1:0-8079 GCF_014824575.4 Sturnira hondurensis | reverse complement strand
TCCACTTCAGATTAAATTGGTGCCCCCACATTATCTGGGTGCTTCCATGAGGGTATTTAAAATGAGTGGACTTTTTGAAACAGATTGCCCTCCCAGGTAGGGGTGGTCATGCCTGAATGTTGAAGTCCTGTAGGGCACCAATGTGACTCTTTTCACTGATGTCCTTGGAAATGGAGTGTCCACATGAGCTTTGGCATTTCTTCCAGCACTCAGGGCACATGGGCTCCTCCTGTGTCTCAGGGCTGCCAGGTTTCGCCTGGAAGTAACCTTGAGAATCCTCTGTTATCCTCATATCTCTGTCACTCCTCAATTTCCCCTGAACCCTCTTTCTGTCATATTCTGCTATTTAATCAGAGATACAATGCAGGGGAAAGAATATGTGCTCCTGTCCCAGGAACAGCAGGCTGAGACACGTGTGATCTGGAGGTGGACCTGGTCCTTGTCAGAAACCAGGGCCCCATCCACCCTTCCCCCATCACAAAGACTGTGTCTCCTTCTTCCCCATTCTCATCTGCTTCTTCCAGGATGGACAGGAGACCATGAAAGAAACCTCAAGCAACACTATGGAAATCATTACTGTTTGTCTAACTCAGCACAGCCTCTGAGTCACGGGTGCTTCTTGTCCATGTCATGTGATTATACATTGACTCTTTTTACCTCAGTTTTTTGTCCACTTTCCCTATTCTGTGCCCCTCTTTCCTGATCAAGAAAACAGCAAAAACACCTTTTACAGTCAACTGACAGCTTGTGAAAACAAGAGAGATGGAAGAGGAAACTGAATAAGCAAGATGTGCTCCATCCTCACCACAAAATGCCATTCCTCTTTAAAAAAAAAAAAGAAAAAGTCAACAGATACCAGAACACACAGAAGACCCTTGCAGGCATAATGCCCTGAGAAATAAATCATTCTCAGAATCACAGCAGCTGTATGTATCCATGTCTCTGAGAAACATAGTGGTCAAGGGTATGGAGACAGAGCACTGGAAATGTGGCTGGGATGGGGACAAGAAGGAAGGAGTTATTATATAATGAGAACCAAGTCAATTTTTGAAAGTGAGCATTTCTGGGTCTGGATGGCGATGACGGTTGCATATGGAGTGCGTGTACTTAATGTCGCTGTGTCCATTTTAAATCGATTAAAAGAGTGAGTGTTAGTGAGTGTATGTTTTACCAAAAATGTCACACCAGCACTAGTGAGAGGTGGGCACATGTTTTCCAGGAGAACTGGTGACTCCTGGCTCTGCAGAGTTGGAATGGAGTCTGGACTGCTGCAGTGGGCTGGTGTGCAAGGTCGCTCTCAGGAGCTCATTTTTGGACAAGAACCTCAGACAGAGTGTGCCTGTCCTGGGGATATTTCCTTGGAAATGGTGTCTGTGAACAGGGTGAGACTGATCAAGGATTCTGGGCTACAGCATCACTGAGATAAGAGAAGTGTGTGAGGTGGATGCGTGGGGTCAAGGTCAAAGGGTGAGACATGTCCTTAGGGAGCAGTACATTGCAAGATCCGAGTGCTCTTGGGGGGAGATAGAATGTGGGTGGCATGTCTTTAGGGTCAGCACTCTCTACCTCACGGTGTCACCATAATGATGGTGGGAACCCCCAACCTCACCACATGATCCTCACCACACACAGGACCCTGCTGCCCATAATGCATGCTCCCTTCTCAGGAAACTCATTGTCACCATAAATTTTCACATTACAGTGTCCCCCTGAGCCAGTAGCCAATGTATGCCTCTGAGCTCACATGGCATGGGAGTAACAAAAGTGACAAGGCCTTTGACAGGTTGCATTTAGCTGTGCCTCACAGTATCTAAAGCTTCTGGAAACATGGGACAAGAGACACTTATGTGCCATTTGAAATGCATCTCAGAGGAACATCACAGAGGCACGTGAGTTGGAGAAGACCTGTCCAGACTGAGAGCCCTCTGGGGCAGTTCAGTACACACATTTCTGGGCTGGACAGGGCCCTGGGCAGGGGCTAAGTTATCTTCCTCCATGTTGGGGCAGGGGATGGGAAATGGTTAAATAACACAGGTGTCCCTTAGGGCACAGATATGCTGCTCCTGGAGCAGGTGATCTCACTGTTCTTCCAGAGCATGCCCATCTTTTTTCTGCTTTCTGGCCATACTGACCAGTGCCCTGGAAACCTAATAGGTGCCCCCCAGTATTTCCAATACAGTGTTGCCATCTCCACAAAAGATGTCATCAAAACCCCTTGTGACTGTACAAACCCCTCATTCTCAGGTCTTTGTTGACAAACACAAAGTCTCCTGAGACATATGTCACCTGAGGCAATCTCATAACTGTTCCATGGATGTCCTCAGTCTTTCATATGTCCCTCATTCCTCGCTGTGCACTATTAAATAATGGGGAATGCAGTGGAATTTTTTGTGTATGGGGGGCTTGTGAGACTCAAGGAAGAAAACCTGGGATAAATTATTAGAAAAATATAATCTCCCAAAACTCAATGAAGAACTAGAAAGCCTGAAAAGACCAATAATAGCAAATGAAATTGAAGTGGTAATCAAAAATCTCCCAAAGCACAAAAGCCCTGAACCAGAAGGTTTCACAGGAGAATTCTACAAAGCATTTAAGGAAGAAGTAACTCCTATTCTTCATAGGCTTTCCAAAAAATCCAAAATGATGAAAGACTCCCAAACTCTTTTTATGAAGCCATCATAATCCTAATTTCAAAACCAGATAAAGATACAACAAGGAAAGAAAACTTCAGGCTGATATTGTTTATGAACACAGAAGCTAAAATCCTTCACAAGGCCTGGCTGGTGTAGCTCAGTGGATTGAGTGCGGGCCTGTGAACCACATGATCGCGGTTCGATTCCCAGTCAGGCCACATGCCTGGGTTGCAGGCCAGTTCCCAGCAGGGGACTCACAAGAAGCAACCATACATTGATATTTCTCTCCTTCTCTCCTTGCCTTCTTCTCTAAAGACAAATAAATAAAATCTTTAAAAAATCCTCAACAAAATATTGGCAAACCACATCCAACAATACATTAAAAAGATCATTCACCATGACCATGTGGGATTCATCCCACAGATGCAAGGATGGTTCAATATTCATACACCAGTAAATGTAATACATCACATAAACAAAAGCAAAGACAAAAACCACATGCTCATAACAATAGATGTGGAAAAAGCTTTTGATAAGGCGCAACATCCATTTATGATAAAAACACAGCAACGTGAGAATAGAGGGAGCATTCCTCAGTATAATAAAGGCCATATATGAGAGACCTACAGCCAACATCATACTCAATGGGCAAAAACTAAAATATTTTCCACTAAGATCAGGAACAAGACAAGGTTGTCCACTTTCACCACTTCTATTCAATGTAGTATTGGAAATTTTAGCCACATAAATCAGACAAAAAAAAGGGAAAAAAATCATCCAAATCGGGAAGGAGGAAACAAAACTGTCACTGTTTGCAGATGACATGATAGTGTACATGGAAAATCCTATAGACTCTACCCCAAATCTGGTCAACCAAATAAATAAATTTGGCAAAACAGCAAAATACAAATTCAATATCCAGAAATTGAGGGCATTTTTGTATACCAACAATGAAAAAATGGAAGCAGAAATCAAGAAAAAAAATCCATTCAATATACCAAAAAGAAAAACAAAATACCTATGAGTAAACTTAACCAAAGAGGTAAAAGAGGTCCTGGCTGGTGTAGCTCAGTGGATTGAGTGCAGGCCTGTGAACCAGAAGATCGCGGTTCGATTCCCAGTCAGGGCATATGCCTGGGTTGCAGGCCAGTTCCCCGCCGGCACCAGTTCCCAGTTCCCAACAGGGAATGCACGAGAAGCAACCATACATTGATATTTCTCTTTCTCTCTCCTTCCCTTCCCCACTAAAGATAAATAAACAAAATATTTAGAAAAAAAAAGAGGTAAAGGACCTGTATGCAGGAAACTACACAACAGTGAAGAAATAAATCAAGGAAAACATAAACAAATGAAAACATAGACTGTGTTCATGGATTGGCAGAATTAACATCATCAAAATGTCCATGCTACCCAAAGCAATTTGCAGATTCAATGCAATACCTACTAAAGTACCAATGACATACTTCACAGACAGAGAACAAACACTTCAAACATTTTTATGGAACCATAAATGACCCCAAATAGCAGCTGCAATTTTGAGAAAGAAGAGTAAAGTCTGATGGATCACAATACCTTATATCAAACTGTATTACAAAGCCACTGTAATCAAAACAGCCTGGTACTGTCATAAAAACAGGTACATAGACCAATGGAATAGAACAGAGAGCCCAGAAATAAGCCCAAATCTCTACGGGCAAGTAATATTCGACAAAGCGGGCAGCAACACAAAATGGAGAAATAATAGCCTCTTCTACAAATGGTGTTGGGAGAACTGGACAGCTACTTGCAAAAAAATGAAACTCGAGCACCAACTTACACCATACACCAAAATAAATTCAAGGTGGATAAAAAACTTAAATATAAGCCATGACCGCATTGAAGTACTAGAGAACATTAGCAAGAAAATCTCAGATATTTCATGCAGCAACTATTTTACTGATATGTCCCCTAGAGCAAGAGATATAAAGTAAAGAATAAACAAATGGAATCTCATCAAAATGAAAAGCTTTTTGCATGGCTAAAGAAAACAGTATTAAAATAAAGAGAAAACCAACTGTATGGGAAAACATATTTGCCAATGATACCTCAGATAAAGGTTTAATCTCCAAAATATACAAGAACTTACACGACTTCACTACAAGAAGACAAGCAACCCAATTAAACAAAGTGGGCAAAGGACTTGAACAGACATTTCTCTGGGGAGGACATGCAGAGGATCCAGAGACACATGAAAAGATACTCAATATCACTAGCTGTCAGAGAGATGCAAATTAAAACCACAATGAGATACAACTTTACACTGGTGAGAATGGCTATCATAAACAAAGCAATAAACTACAAATGTTGGAGAGGGTGTGGGGAAAAGGGGACTCTAGTTACTCTTGGTGGGATTGCAGGCTGGTACAACCATTACGGAAAACAGTATGGAATTTTCTCAGAAAACTAAAATTGGACCTGCCTTTTGACCCAGCAATTCCACTGCAGGGATTATAGCCTAAGAACCCTAAAACTCCAATCCCAAAGAACCCATGCACCCCAATATTCAGAGCAGTACAATTTACAATAGCCAAGAGTTGGAAGCAACCTAGGTGCCCATTAGTAAATGAATAGATCAAAAAACTATGGTACATATACATAATGGAATTCTATGCAGCAGAAAGAAAGAAGGAGCTACCATCCTATGCAACAGTGTGGATGCAACTGGAAAGCATTATGCTGAGTGAAATAAGCCAGGCAGTGAAAGACAAATACCATATGATCTCACCTTTAACAGGAAACTAGTAACACAACAAACAAGCAAACAAAATAAAAAGGCACTGACATACAGAGCAGGGGGAGATCGACTAGAGGGGAGAGGAGAGGGAATTTCAGAAGGAAAAGGGGAAGGATTTATAGGAACTAATGTAAAGGACACATGGACAAAAAAAAGGTGAGTGGAAATGGGAGGGAGGTGGGGAACACTGGGAGGGTGGGCTGGGATGGGAGTAAAAGAGAGAAAACTGTACTTGAACAATAATTAAATTTAAAAAAACTATTTGAAAAAAAAGAAAACCTGGTTTTAAGCACTTACCAGGCTGTTAATTTCCATCAGGTGTTTCATCTCAGTTTGACGATTTAATAAAAGGTCCACTTGTTCTTCACTTTGGCTTCCCTTTATCTGTCACCTTGGCCCATCATGAGCTCCTAGTTCCCTTCCTAGGACATCAGCCACTAGATTTACCACCATTCGTGGTTAAAAGTGTACTCGAAGATGCCAGTTTTTATACCGAACCTCTGTGACCAGGAAACAGGCCATTATCCACACACATCTCAGAACACCTGCTGGCCCAGAGTGAGTGCCTGTGTTTCTGGGTAATGATAATTCCAGTTTCTCAGTTCCCCATGTGGTCTAGGAACCTGGGAGTCCTCCTGAGATCCTCACCTGTGGGAAAGGTTTGCCTGTACTCTCCTTTGGTAAGTGAGATGAAAGGAAGGACATAGCATGTATAATATCGGTCTCATCTGAAGTATCAGAGCTGTACTCCTGGCAGAAGGACCTGACCAGTGTGATGCATGCCCTGGAGCTGGGCTGACACAGAGGCTGCATCTGCACCACCACCTTCAGGCCCAGGAACCTCAGCCAGGTCAAGGGGAAGACTTTCTGGTTTTACCCTTATTTTTACATCAATATTCACATCAACTGTTATCTTTTATAAAATTATGATTTTCCAATCTGGCTGAAATGAATCTACTGCATGTAATTTCTTCAACTTGGGCAGATGTATGGGCATAATGTCAATCAGCTTTAATATCCACTTTAATAACACATGAAATTAAGAGTGTGGTTCCTCATCCAGTCCATCTTCAATTTTTAAATGTGGATAGAATGGCTGTCCATTGTCATGACTCAATGATGTCTCATAACCAAACTATATTCCCATTTCTGATCCACACCATCTAGTCTGAGAGACAAACTTTTCTCAGGGACCAGGAGGACATGGAGCAGTGACCTAAGTCCCTCCTTAATTATGAAAACAGAATCCCCTATGTGAAAATTTCATTCTCTGATCCAGTTTAAAATGTTCTCTGAGATGTGGGTTTGCACAACTGTCTCCGGACAGGGTGCTGAGGTTTTTCAAGAAGGCAGAACTCTCTTCTAGAGAAGATGAGAAAGCTGGGTCTCTTCCTGTGCTTGGCGACAGCCCCCCTGAGTGAGTGTCTCAAGTTTCAGAAATAGTTTTATGGGATGCTAGTGACTTCACATGACTGAGAGGGTCTGATGCACCTTGTACCCATGAGTCCTGTTCCAGGTGCAACTGCAGAAGTCTAGTCCAGGACTGGTGAAGTTCTCTCAGACCCTCTCCCTCACCCGTGCTCTCTGGATTCTCTATAATAAGCTGTGGTGTGCATTGGATCTGCCAAGCTCCAGGGAAGGGGCTGGAGTGGTTCAGTGCTAAGTGGGGTGGTGGAAATACATACTACAGCTCAACGCTGAAATCTAGACTGAGAATCAGCAGGGATTCCTCCAAGAGCCAAGTTCATTTAATACTGGGCAGTCTCACAGTCGAGGACATGGCAGTGTTTCACTGTGTGAAAGACAAAGTGAGGGGAAGTCAGTGTGAGCCCAGACACAAACCTCCCTGGGGGAGGCAGGAGGGCTGGCCTGCAGGACCACTCAGGACACCAGAGGGCCCTCTCCTCTCACCAATCATAGAGAACCGTCCAGAGGCAGGTGTGGACCTGGTAGAGACTGAAGGAGCTTCCTCTTGAGAGCCGAGATTTCCTTTCAGAGTTCACAGCTGCATCCAGGGACCCTGCTTTCTTCTCTCTGAATCTGGTTTCTGAGTTTTTTTACTGCAGGCAGTAAACAAAGTAAACATGTTTGCAGAAGAAATATTACCAGGAACTACTGACCTCTTCTTCAGCAAGTTACTATTTTTTCCTTTTTTAACAAAGTGCATCACAGTTTATTATGAAATTATACTTAAAATGTGACCGAGTGTTTGATCCAGAATAACAAATTTTATGTTCATAGTATAACATGAGTACATACTTACAGGCCCTTTATTTGTGTTTGAAAAAGTTGCAGACATCCCAAAAGTTTTTCTAATTTTGAAGTAAGAAAACTAGGGAACATGCATGAATGGAATCTACTCAGCAATAAAATAATGATCAGGTAACATAGGAATCAATGCCATTGAGTCTCAGGAATCACTCAGTGTGGAATGTGCCAGGATAAGGGACTCCAAAGGGGTATTTCCTGATGTTCACAGGTGAACCTCAGGAGGACAGTGGGAGGTGGGACTTTCTGTGTCTCTCTCACCATTACCAGGCTGAAAGCTACACTCCGTGTAGACTGACCACACTCTCGTTCTTTGCAGGGCTTGATGAGTGGACTGCTCCACACATGGAAACAAACACCTCCAGGCTTCCGTGAATGCACAGTGTCCACCAGTAGGTCTGCTGT
>NW_028087619.1:0-692 GCF_014824575.4 Sturnira hondurensis | reverse complement strand
TCGGGCCCAGCCCTGCCTCGCACGGGTCATTCCCAGGAAGAGACTGAAGATTCCTGCACTCTCTCTCGCGCAACGGCCGCACAAACTACACGTAGTCACACACACACACTTGGTGCTGTTTATTTTCCTTCTGGTTCGACTCCAGGTATAAAATCCAGTGGTCCCTGTCTGAAGGCCTCGTCGGCTGACCCCTCCTCAGTCACTGCCTGTGTGGGAGAAGAGTGTCTTCTTAAAGTCCCATTCTCCAGAAGAAAAGGCTCTGTCAAATCGGACACTCCTTCAGGTGAGGTGGACCCCGTCTAATGTGTTGGAGCCTGCGGCAATGGCTGCCACGCGACACACACTGGCACCATCACATCACATCCACTCTGACCACTGCCGAGTCTTGGACAAAGATGTGGGCCTCTGGAAATGAGAGAGGACCGCATCTGTGCCGCGGTCCCTTTAGATCTCCTCCACCCGTGTGTTGCTCACGTTCTTCCGGGACCTCTTCATAGTGACCAGTGTTCAGAGGGGCAAGGCACCACAGGGGACTCTTGGCAATACCAGAGGCAGCTGCGAGGACCCAAAGCAGACATCGTGCTAGGTCCACCTGCCCGGTGGGCGCTACCGACTGCGCCGCCTAGACCTGTGTGGCGAGAGAGGTCGGAAGGGCACTGTGCAGGCCCACTGTCAAGGGGAGGCAGGTGGTG
>NW_028087618.1:0-1540 GCF_014824575.4 Sturnira hondurensis | reverse complement strand
AGGGTGGACAGCAAGAATAGTATGGGAAATGTAGAAGCTCAAGAACTTGTGACATGTGGACATGAACTAAAGGGGGGGGAAGGTGGCAGCAGGGGGTGTGCAGGGTGGAGGGGAATGAAGGGGGGAAATGGGACAACTGTAATGACATAATCAATAACTTATATTTTTTAAAAAGGGTGAATAGTTCAGAGAAGCAGCAATCTGGAGTGAGCTGTGAAATGAACAGTCACATAGGATTGTAAGAGAGTTCTTTCTTTTTACCAAAGCTGGTGGTATAGTCCCTTATTCTTACAAATAAAAAAGTAATGATGTATTTCAAACATACAGAAAAGTACTAAGAATAATGTCACCCAGATGTGATGGATCTAAAGAGATTACCATTTTTAAAAAGAAATAAAACATNGACATGTGGACATGAACTAAAGGGGGGGGAAGGTGGCAGCAGGGGGTGTGCAGGGTGGAGGGGAATGAAGGGGGGAAATGGGACAACTGTAATGACATAATCAATAACATATATTTCTTAAAAAGGGTGAATAGTTCAGAGAAGCAGCAATCTGGAGTGAGCTGTGAAATGAACGGTCGCATAGGATTGTAAGAGAGTTCTTTCTTTTTACCAAAGCTGGTGGTATAGTCCCTTATTCTTACAAATAAAAAAGTAATGATGTACTTCAAACATACAGAAAAGTACTAAGAATAATGTCACCCAGATGCGATGGATCTAAAGAGATTACCATTTTTAAAAAGAAATAAAACATTACCAATATGATCAAAGGCTTATCTGTACCCTTCTTGACCTATTTCCTTCTTAAAAGGTAAACACTCTCTTAACTTGGTGTGTATTCCTTAGGTCTATAATTTTATATTTTTCTACATACAGGTACATTTCTATATCCATAAGGAATATACTCATATTGTGTTTTAAAATTTCTGCTCCCCCTACCTTTAAAACTATACAAAATGTAACCACAGTATTTAGGAAAAGCTGGAGGGGGAAGCACCTGTAATTCTATAACTCAAATACAAACGTTTTCACAGTGAGGCGTTGCCTGGATTGTGTGTGTTCTTTTATAGAGTTGCAATTTTGTGGCCTTTCTCTCTCCTGTTAGGATCAAACCATAAATACTTTTCCATGTTGCCATCTTCAGAATTATTGTTTTTAGAGGCTGTGGAACATGATCATGGCATATAATTTTCAGCAAGCCATTTGAAAATGCTCTGGTGGACAAAAACCTCTCAGTGGTGGTCACCTTTGAGCCAGGGAGTGGAAGTGGGGACACTTTTACATTTTGATGTATAAGTTTTTGTGCTGTTTTTTAAAAAATATATTTTATTGATTATACCATTACAGTTGTTCTATTTCCCCCCTTCATTCCCCTCCACCCGCACACTCCCTTCCCCACCATTTCCCCCCTTAGTTTATAACCACGTGTCTCAAGTTCTTTAGATTCTATATTTCCCCCACTATTCTTGTCCTCCCCCCTATCTATATTCTACCTACCCTCTATGCTATTTTCTGTGCCTTCTCCCCCTTCTCCTCCTC
>NW_028087617.1:0-1477 GCF_014824575.4 Sturnira hondurensis | reverse complement strand
GTATCATTGGCAAATATGTTTTCCCAAACAGTTGCTTCTCTTTGTATCTTGAAACTGTTTTCCTTAGCCATGCAGAAGGTTTTAATTTTGATGAGATCCCATTTCTTTATTCTTTCTTTTATATCCCTTGCTCTAGGGGACATATCAGTAAAAATATTGCTGCATGGAATATCTGAGATTTTCTTAACAATGCCCTCCTCTAGGGCTTTAATGCTTTCACGGCTTATATTTAAGTCTTTTATCCACCTTGAATTTATTTTGGTGTATGGTGTCAGTTGGTGCTCAAGTTTCATTTTTTTGCATGTGGCTGTCCAGTTCTCCCAACACCATTTGTTGAAAAGGCTGTCTTTACTCCATTTTATGTTATTACCCCCTTTGTCGAATATTAATTGGCTATAGAGATTTGGGTTTATTTCCAGGCTCTCTGTTCTGTTCCATTGGTCTATGTGCCTGTTTTTGTGCCAGTACCAGACTGTTTTGATTACAGTGACCTTGTAATACAGTTTGATATCAGGTATTGTGATCCCTCCTACTTTGTTCTTCTTTCTCAAAATTGCAGCTGCTATTCGGGGTCTTTTATGGTTCCATATAAATTTTTGAAGTGTTTGTTCTATGTCTGTGAAATATGCCATTGGTACTTTAATAGGTATTGCACTGAACCTGTAAATTGCTCTGGGTAGTATGGGCATTTTGATGATGTTAATTCTTCCAATCCATGAACACAGTATACATCTCCATTTGTTTTTGTCTTCCTTGATTTCTGTCTTCAGTGTTGTGTAATTTGCTGCATACAGGTCTATTACCTCCTTGGTTAGGTTTATTCCCAGATATTTTATTTTTGTTTTTGCTATATCGAATGGGATTTTTTCTTGATTTCTGCTTCTGCTGCTTCATTGTTGGTATACAAAAATGCCTTTGATTTCTGGATATTGACTTTGTATCCCACTGTTTTGCCAAATTCATTTATTAGTTCGAGCAGTTTTTTGGTAGAGTCTATAGGATTTTCCAGGTACACTATCGTGTCATCTTCAAACAATGACAGTTTTGTTTTCTCCTTTCCGATTTGAATGCCTTTTATTTCCTTTTCTTGCCTAATCGCTGAGGCTAAAATTTCCAGTATTATATTAAATAGAAGTGGTGAAAGTGGACAACCTTGTCTTGTTCCTGATCTTAGTGGAAAAGCTTTTAGTTTTTGCCCATTGAGTATGATGTTGGCTGGTCATATATGAAAGACCATACCTCCTTTTGGATTTTTTGGAATAGTCTGTGAAGAATAGGGGTTAACTCTTCCTTAAAAGGTTTGTAGAATTCTCCTGTGAAACCATCTGGTCCAGGGCTTTTGTGTGATGGGAGTTTTTTGATTACTGCTTCAATTTCATTTGCTGTTATTGGCCTGTTCAGGTTTTCTGCTTCTTTTTCATTAACTTTTGGAAGATTATATTTTTCTAGAAATTTGTCCATTTCACCTAGGTTTTCA
>NW_028087616.1:0-867 GCF_014824575.4 Sturnira hondurensis | reverse complement strand
CATTAAAAATGGGCAAAGGACCTGAATAGACACTTCTCCAAAGAGGACACACCGATGGCCAATAGACATAAGAAAAAATGCTCAACATTGATACAGGGTGCAGCCGGGGGGGGGGGGCGCAAAAAAGATTTGGAATGGTGTCCAGAACTCAAAGTGTACAGGAATATTGGAGGAAATATTAAGATGTCCTCACCAACCCACCCCCCCAAGTGTCAGTTGGGGGAAGGGACAAATGGAGCAGGGCCATTGAGAGCTGTTTTGCATAGCAACAGCCCTGCAGCTAATCCATGGCCTGGCTATTTAACATATCTATAGCCTTTGGCGGATCACTTGGATATGTTAAATAGCTGTGGCCATGCTTGGAGCTAGGGGAATGAAGTCACTTCCCCCCCCAAGATGTGACTGGGGGGTAGATCCCCTGAGTTACAGAGCCTGCGTGGGGGCTTGGAGGAGATTGGCTCTGGGACATGGGACCATACCTGCCCAGACTAAAAATGGCAGCCCAGTAAACTTATAATAATACAGAAATACTGGCAGGTGTAACTGATCGTGGGAGGAGTCGGAAATAGGGGTACAGAGGAAGATGGGCACTGGGAGATTTAAACCCAGACACAGCAGCCATTAGGGGGAGAGACATGAGGTTTCAGCAGAGTTAGGACCCTCTCCTGTAGCCATTAGGAAAGAGAGAGTCACAAGGGTTTCAGTAGGGTGCAGACCCCCTCTTGGCCAGGTGAAAGGGAAGACCACGCAGCTTTGCCAGAATGGAGATCCCTGCAGCTAGGTGAAGAAGAAAGACGCCCCCTTTTGGTGGAGTATGGCTTTGGTAGAAGAGGCCCACGCGGCTTTGGGGTGCTCCCTTTGGCTGAG
>NW_028087614.1:0-2680 GCF_014824575.4 Sturnira hondurensis | reverse complement strand
GGTTTGACCTACTCTCAAGGAAATGGGGGAAAGTTGAGGGCAAGGGGGAACTAGCTAGAGCATAGATATAAGGAAGTAAAAGTTGCTTTGCTACCTAATGCAAGGGGACTCCAGGACACACCCGAAGAACAGGGTGTTCCAGGATGTGGTGCAAAGAAAGACAGTTGGCAGTTTAGCCATCTGGATAGTTACTAAAGACGGTTGGCAGTTTAGCCATCTGGACAGTTACTAAAGAGGTTTGGCCGTTTGGCCAACTGGACAGTTAGGAAATTTTTACCCCTGTGTACGAGCTCCACTGACCAATCAAATAAAAGAGCACGAGCCAGTGCACGAGTTAACTCACCAATCGCTAACTGCCACATTGTGCCCCTGAGCCAATCGCTAACCGCCACATCTGCTTCTGTATCAGGCTTGCTTGCACGCCTCTATAAAACCCTGAGCCTGTAAGTGTTTGGTGCGACTCTCCTTTGCAGCCCTCTCGGGCACCGTGTCCTTAGACACTTTGAGAGTTCGCCCCTGCGAAGGTTAAACGTGGCCAATAACGTAACATCTTTGAACCCCTGAAAGTCTCCGACCTTAGTTCTCGCGGTCTTGAATGCAACATTAGGCTGGGGTTGGAGACAGGGCCTTGAAAGAGGAGCAACTGGAAATAGACCACCATGAGGGTGGGTCCTGTTCCAGTGCCACAGGTGTCCTTAGAAGAAGAGGAAGTCTGCACCCGCAGAGGGACACCAGATATTCAGAGGGAAGGACCAGCACAAGACCTGAGATGGTGGCATCTGTCAGCCAAGTAGAGACCTCAGGCCAAATCCGACCTGCCTGTCACCTTGACCTCAAACCATCAGCCCCCAGAACCGGGAGAAGCGAACGACTGCCGTTCCCGCTGCCTGGCCTGGCATTTCGTGGCAGCAGCCCAGTGGGCTGATGTGGGGTGGGGGAGCAAACAGGAACATTTATATACTGTGTAAGTCACTCAGGTCCGTCCCATTCCCTGCATCCTGGTCATCCTTTTCCTAACCGCTGAAGCTCCCAGGAAGCTGTCTGTGGAGTGAAAGTCGGCCTCGTCCAAGCGCCCTCCTCCCCAGGTACCAGGGCCATGTCCTTCCCAAGCATGGACCTCCGTCCACAGCCTGCCCCATAAGGGGCCAGAGTGAGCAGTCCAAGCTTAGCTGGCTCCCACACAGCCCTCAGACTGTACTTCTCCGTGTTTCCAGTTTCAGTTTTGTTTTTATAAAGAGGCTCCCCATCCTTACCAGCCAACCTTGGCCTTTGGGCTGGAGGTGACCAAGCCCTGCCTCAGCCCTCCCAGGGACCCTGTGGCATGGCTGTGTGTCCATCCCCCAGGGGGGCGTGGGTGGCCTGCCCCAGTCACATCTGCAGGGCTGTTGCAGCCACACGCTGCCCCCACCCCCGAAAGGGAGTGAGGGGCTCTTGGTGGGACACTGGGGCTGGCGTTCTCTGGAAGAGTTCCCCGGGGTGCCGTGGTGCGCTGAGGGGGATCGGTCTGGCCCAAGGAGTTACCCTGAGGGCGTCAAGAGTTAGCCGGGACTGGCCTTTCTCTTCCCTGCAGGGAGATTTCCATCTGCAGGCTGGGCTGGGCTTCAGCCGGGGCCCAAGGGTTTGAGAGAGAGAGGGAGAGGGCACAGGGAGAGAGACAGAGAGAAACATCCGTGTGACAGAGAAATATCAACCAGCCACCTCCTGTACTCGTCCGGACCGGGGATCCAGCCTTCAAACTTTGGATGCATGTGAGGCCTCAAGCAGCTGTGCCACCCAGCAGGTGGAATCCTGCTATGATGTGGCCCCGCGATCCATGCTGTTCTTTTATTCTCAAATGACCTGTTTTGGAAAAAATTTTAGGTGTGACTATGGGAAGACAGTACAGATAGTCCTTGGCCCCCATCCCCTGGCGTCCCCACTCTCATTGCCAGAGGACGTGTGTGACAGCCAAGATCCCGGCGTTGGCGTGTCACCGCTAACTAGCCTCTAGGCTTTCTGTGGATGTCACCAGTTGTCCCATCAATGTCCCCTTCTGATTCCAGGGTCCAACCCAAACGTCACTCTCTGTTGAGTTCTCATGTCCCCGCCCGAGTGGGCTCCGGCCTGTGGCTGTTTCTCTGTCTTACATAGGTTTGGGTGCCCTTGGGTGTCTTCAACGCGTCCGGCCAGGTGTCCTGTGCGATGGGTTTGTCTGCAGTTCCTTTGTGGGCTGACTGAGGCCGCAGGTGTCTGTGAAGAGCCCCACTGAGGTGAAGTTCCTGCTGGGTGACCGGGTGTCGGGATTGGGTGGAGCTGACCCGGAGCACACAGTTCAGGCAGGATCCGTGACCTCCCTGCCCTTCCCTGGATTCACGGTGGTCTGGGGGGCTGGTGACCAAATCTCGCCCCTTTCCCCGACCTCCTGCAAAATGAGGAGAATGGGGTCTCTGTGCCAGGCCTCAAACACGGAGTGTTCCTCAGAGTTTCCCTTTAAGAAAGGTGTGCCTCCACCCGTCATGTGTTGATCTGTCTGTCTGTCACTTGCACCTATCGGTACAGACCCTTGGGCATCAGTGCATTGCTCATTTTGCTGCTCAGGAGGTCCCAGCTTCAGCCACTGGGAGTTCCTGCCTCCCGGTTCCTGGGCCCCTGTGACAGGGTGTCTTGTCCCCACATTTTGTGGGGAGCACTGCCTTCCTTC
>NW_028087613.1:0-1920 GCF_014824575.4 Sturnira hondurensis | reverse complement strand
TCTGGGGATGGAAGCAGCTTTGGGAGGCCAGCCTGAGAACCCACCCATCACTTGATATAATATCGCTCCCCTCAGAGAAAAGACAAAATGCATTTTGAGTCCTTGCTCATCATATCGCGTAAGCAGGAAACACCGCTCTCCCTGTCCTCTGACCTTGGCAGTGGGCGCCCCTCCCCTTGCCTCTCTGTTTCCACATCACGAGTGGCAGAGAGAAATGGTACTCTGGACACTGCAGTTATGCAGAGCACAGCTTTAGGGGACAGGGAGAGAGAGAGAGAGAGAGAGAGAGAGAGAGACAGAGCGAGGTAACCGTGAAAAGACTAGGGAGATCTCCTTGGACCACTCGGTGTCTGTTCCTGAGCTGGAAGAGGAACCTCCTTCTATTAACTCCTCAGGTTCCTAAGGGGATGAGATAGAAGTGAAAGTGACCCACCGGGGGATGGGAGACGAGTGGAAAAGGCCCCCGTGTCTTGGTCTCCATCGTGTTATAGTCACTGGACCGGAAGTTCGTAGTCACAAAAGCCCTTAGGTTAGGAAGTCGGGATTCTTCCTTCCATCTTGGAGGAGAGACAGAGCCATGGTGACAGGGAAATGAAGCTCCTCCCAGGGTCCCTCCCCTACGTGGAGTCTGGCTTTGAAATTTTGTCCTAGCCTCCTGACGTGGACACCCCTTGCTCTGACCTTGGAAGTGAGCACTCAAGAGGCAGCTGAGCCATGAACCCCAGTTTCCAACAAGAGGACGGTCTGGTGTCTTTGAGACCAGGTATAGAACTTAGTTATGAACCAGGAGTGACATCTGTGGTGTTTATTTTTACCATTTGGAAATGGAATGATGTTCTTAAAAGAATGAAAAACAGACTCTAAGGCAGTGTTTTCTGTAAAACACATGTGCACATCTAAAAGGATGGATATCAAAAACTTAATAATGACATCCCAGTGTAACCACACTGCCGAAATATCGGTAGTATAATTAGGGGGGGTTTCCCCTTCTTCTCTTGGCTAGCATTTTATATGATGTTATAATGAACGTGTATTCCTTTGTGAAAAAACACGCAATTACTTAGGAAGCAATTGTACCAACAACCGTAATAACAACAGCATAACTCTTCAGGTTAAAATTTAAATTCCACCACAGCCAGCACAACTGGCACCTTTAGTATCAGCCCCAGCACCAACGTCGGCACCAAAGCCACCACCACGGTCACCCCCCACCCCAGTGTCCCCTCTGCCAGCGGCGGCACCATCACCCCAGTGCACACCCCTGCACCTCCGCCCCCGCCGCCCACCATCAGCAGGCACCAGACTGAACCGCAGCTGCAGAGGCTGAGACAGTCCCACCCGTGCCCCCAGGGGCTCCGGGGCTGCTGCTGCTGCTGCGGAGAAGGCTCAGTGCGCCCCGAAAGGCTGCTCTCCCTCTGTCGCACCCCCAGGGATGAGGGTGGTTCCTAGCAGTTGCTCAGCAAATGTCGGACTACTAGAGAATCAGTAAAACAGCGCGTGTGAAGCGTCAGTGTGGCTGGATTACAAAGTAGGGCTTCGGCACGGCGGGCTGCACGGATAGGTGGACTCAATGCGTAAGGGTAGGGAGACGCCCTTTTCCTCTCATCAGAGTCTGCATCCACTGCCTTTGCTGCGTGAGGTGTGGCTTGTCGTGCAGGTCCCCTTCAGCCGACTCCGCCTTCCGCAGGTGCCGTGGCGAGAGGCAGTCAGAGCCAGCCGGGCCCTTCAAATGGACCCGCGCCAAACCTCCTGCTACACGACGTCTGGAGAAATTGAGGCTGAGGCTGGGAGTGTAATTTTTGCGTGCTCACACGGGCTCACCATCTTCCTGTCCATTCTTAGGTTTTTTCCCCTCCTATGTGTAATGGGAAACAAAAGATAGAATTTCCACAGGGAAAGGAAGGCAAAGTGAAGAGTCAC
>NW_028087612.1:0-526 GCF_014824575.4 Sturnira hondurensis | reverse complement strand
TCAGGTAATATAGCATTATCTATTTGTTAAGAAGCAGTAAATTTTGGTGACAAGAGACAGTTGGGAGACAGTAAGTCTGGATTCCAATTCAACTTTTAGCTCTGTGCTTAAATGGCTATCTACATGTACTACCCACCTTCTTCTTAGAGCCGATGGTTTCTTCTACAGATCTAACAGGCTTTAACTGGATTCTCTCTATTATTTCTATCTGTAATGCTCAATAATTCTGTTTAATCTTTTTCTGAAGTCACTTTTTTCCTCCAGAGCTTCCTCATAGCATTTTTTACCTCAGCATTCCTGAGGGTGTAGATTAAGGGATTTAACATAGGGCCCACCATCGTATAAAAGACAGCAACAGCTTTATCAACAGGCAGCGTGATTACTGGACGCAGGTACACAAATATGCAGGGCACAAAAAGTAAGATGATTACAGTGATGTGAGAGACACAGGTGGAGAGGGCTTTGTGCTTCCCCTGTAAGCTATAGTTCTTTAGGGAGTGCAAGATGACCACATAGGAGACCATCA
>NW_028087611.1:0-2849 GCF_014824575.4 Sturnira hondurensis | reverse complement strand
TGACCTCACAGCCCTGGTGCACCAGGAATGGCTGACCCCCCATCCAGTCACTATGGCCCAGAGGTTAGCCACATGCCCCCGGTCACCCAGCCTGGTCGGGGCAGGGCTGGGATAGGACCCCGGGATGTGGGTTCCTGTGCTGTCCTCCTGTTCCTCCAGGTGGACACAAGCTTCGAGTTCTGGGCTCCCTGGGAGGCCCCTTTCTAGGAGGTCAGAGCCAGAACTGAAAGGAAACCTAAGCCCTGGACCATGAATCTCTCCTTCTACGCTTGGGACCCAGAGGCACAGAGGGGGGCAAGGGCGTGGCCAAGTCCGAGCCTCCAGAGGCGCCTGAACTTGCCCAGGACTCTGCCTCTGTCCCCAGGGACACACCCACCACCTCCCCACATACACTCTCACTGATCGATCTGCAGGCCTGTCTGTGGATCCCCCAGTCCCACCCATGGGGGATTCTCCATCCTCAGGAACCTCCCAAAAATTCACGACGGGGTAAGTGGTGGGGGCTGCCTTCACCCTGCTTCACCCTGGCTGCCCTTCCCATGGGTGGGACCATAGCATCTCCCTCTTCCATGACCCCCCACCCATCAGCTGATTGCCTCACAGCCCCTGGGGCCCAGTGATCCCCCACCCAGCATCTCTGTCTGGCCCCCAGCCTCTTTGGGAGAGAAGGGTGCCAGTGAGGCTGATGTTCTCTCTAGGAGCAAGGCCTCTGCTATACAGCATGCTCGTCTCAGCCTCTTAGTCTCTGGGAGAAGGAGGGGGATCGGGATGGGTGCCCCTGGTCTTTCCTCCTTTTGCTCAGCCTGAGGCCTCTCCAGCCTCCCTGGGCTCCTGGAAGTTGTCTAGGCCCCACATGGAGGATGAATTTGAGGCAGCAGTGAGGTAGTTCTGTTTGTTCAACCCTCTGTGAGGTGAGAGTCCCTCAGGCTGACCCTGATTCAGAGACCACCTCACTCTGTATCCAGCCAAAAGTTCCCTGGGGGACAGGGTGCTGACCTGACCAGGAGGACACAGGGGTGGGGTAGGGATGCTCACCTGAGACAAGGAGCTCCAGAGGGTCACTGGGCTGTGACAGCTGGAAGGGGGAGGAGCTGAGTGAGCTGTAGCACCTATAGGTGCCGAGGTGGCCCGAGGTCACAGGGCTGATGGTGAAGTTGGCCTGAGAGGGGGCCGCTGTGTCCTGCAGAGGAAGCTGCTGGGGAGGGTCCAGGGACCCCTCCCTGTGCAGGTGGAAGGTGTCAGCCCTGACCTCAGATTGACACTGCAGGGTCACGTTCGCTCCCCATGGCACTGAGAGTCCAGGCTGGGCTGAGAGGGAGGGTTTCCTGTCCATTCCTGGGGAGAGGAGGGCTGTGATGTGCAGAGGGTCACCCCTCCCCCCATGCTCTTGTCCCTGAGCTGAGAGACCCTGTCCTTCCCCAGGGACACTGTCTGTGACCCCTCTCAGCTCCTCTCAGTCCCTTTGGGTGGGAGTCTTTTATCTCCATGCCTGCAACTCCCTCCCTCAGACCTCAGCCCCCCTCAGCCACTGCTCTAGGACCCTGACCTGGACCCGATCACCACCACTGTAACCCCAGGCTGGCCCTGAGCAGACAGTCAGGACAGGGGGCAGGGCAGGGCTCCTCACCTGCAATCAGGATGTCCAGGGGGGCGCTGGGGGCCGACCACACATAGGAGAGGTTGTGTCCACTGTAGCACCTCTACTGGCCCCCGTGGGTGAGGTTCACAGGGCCCAGGGGGAAGCTGGGGCTGTGCTGCCCATGGAGATGCTGGTGGGGCCCCTCATCCTTGGTCAGAGCGAATCTGTCAAAGCCGGGCTCTGAGTGACACTGGAGGGTCAGGTCATCTCCAGGCAGCAGCAGGGGGCCTGGCTGGGCTGAGAGGGAGGGCTCCCTGTACACACCTGGGGAGAAGGGTCATTGTTACCCAGGGAACACAAACACACACACACCACCCACTGGGGCTGCAGGGATAGCTCTCAGTTGTCTCTCCCTAAGTCTCTTCCCTGTGGTTCTGTCCCCAGTAAACCTGTGTCACTGACCCCCACAACCCCCACAGGTTTCCTAGGCACAAGGTTTAGATCAGTTATTTGGGGAACAGGAAAGAATTGCAGCCAAGTGTGGGCCACCTTACCTGTGACCTCAAGGTGCAGGGGGTCACTGGGCTGTGACCACACATTGGGGTTGGAGCTGGAGGAACCATAGCATCTGTAGGTCCCCCCATGGGAGGAGCTCAGGGGGCCCACAGGGAAGACAGCCTGCCTCCTCCTCTCATGGGATCTCCATTCTGATTTCCTGTGTTGGGGCAGCTCAGCCCCTCCCTCCTTCAGCAGGTGGAACGTGTCCAGCGTGGACTGTGAGCTGCACAATAGGGACACGTTCCCTCCTGAGGTCACCACGGGGCCAGGGTGGGCTGAGAGGGAGGGTGCGCTGTGCTCTTCTGAGGGAGAAGGAGGATCTGAGTTAGAGGGGGACCGTCACCCCACCTTCCCCAGGTGTGGGCTGAGAGGGGTGAGGCCCCCTGAAAACCTCACTCTGTCCCCTTCATCCTCTAGGAGGAGCCCACAGTGGGGAGGAGACCTGGGTCCCCCTTACCTGTCAGCACCAGGAGCAGGGGCTCACTCCTCTCAGACAGGCTGCCCTCAGTGCTGTACACACACTGGTACAACCCTGTGTGCTGTGAGCTCATGGACTGAATGAGGAACCTGGTCATGTTGCTGGAGGCCTGTGGGATGATCGCATCCAAGGGCTCAGATCTCCTCTCTTTTTACAGAGCGTAGCCATCCGCCTACAGAGATCCCTGACACCAGATGGTCACAGGGCTCCCCTTGCTGACGATGGGGCCTGGGT
>NW_028087610.1:0-1208 GCF_014824575.4 Sturnira hondurensis | reverse complement strand
AGTAGGAAACAAATGCAAAATTCAAATGCTGCCCTAGAATCACGAAGAGAAAATCAGAAGAGATCCTAAATTCTCCAGTACCAAGCCTTCTGTGGTTTAAGAGGACAGTGGGCCATTTCAGAAGTTGGTGGAATTACCAGCTAAGGTTAACTGATTATCTGTCACTGTGCATACATCTCATTAATGTCATCATAGGGAGGGTGGCGAGGATGAGGTGACGAGTGCAATAGACTTGCCCTCACAGGAGGCTGTCCCGTGGTCTGCGGAGGCCACAGCAGACTCCACCAGCAGCGGCTCCTCTCACCTCGCCAGTGGCCCGTTCAGAGCCTGTGCTGCTCAACCTAAGTGTGTGCCTGTCTCCCTCTAATGCTGTGTCCCTCCGCACAGGGACTGTGCAGGGACAGGCCTGACCGATGACCAATGGGGTGTGTGACCAGGGCCGGGACCAATGCCTTCGTGGACAATGTAATTAAATGAATGGAGTCATTCCACTCTGCCGTAAGGCTCGGATTCTTAATTTGAGGCTCATCTTCAGAAGGTCTTTGAATGCCTTGAAATGACGCTCAGGATTGTAAGTATGTGTGTTTGTATGCACAGAAAGGTCCCCAGGACCCCGGGGAGATATTTTCATTTTGGGCAGCAGCCTCTCAGAGAGGTTCAAGGGCAAGTGTAAGAGGAAAAACTGCTATGTTCATTGCCTCTATCACCGGTTCCCCAGAAGGTCCCAAAGTCCCTGGGCCAGAGCAGATAGAAACTAGAAGCGCTCAGAGCAGAAGCTTTGGCCTCATTGCAGAGAGTGAAATGGCACCACGTGGTGGTGACGGAGTGGCTGGAACTCCCCAGGCTCTATCGGAGAACAAAACAAACATCAGTCACCACAAGGCCCAGGGCAGGCAGCCCCAGGGTCCGACTGTGCACAGGCCTCTCTCTAGTTTCTCTCCTCCCTCTTTGTCTGCGTGGGGACTTGTTCCTGTCAACTCTGCATGACAGCCCTTTCCTCAGTGAATCAGTGAAGAATTATCAGAAAAAAGGAGTTGAACAGAGTTTGAAGTGAGAGTGATTTAATCTGCTTGGATGGGTACAAACGGAGTTGGGCTTTGTCGCCCGTCAGCAGAGGGGGCTTGTTTGGAGGGCGTGAGGCCCAGGATTCTCAGATGTTTAAGTGGAGGTTAAATCTCTCTCTCCCAGAGCTGCCTCGGAGGAGGGCT
>NW_028087609.1:0-565 GCF_014824575.4 Sturnira hondurensis | reverse complement strand
AAAAATATTTAAAAAAAAAAAGAGGTCGGGGCAAAACAAAGACCACACATCTCCTATTTAGGCAAGCTCCCGATCAAGGGCTAAACCCACGGATTGTCCAAAACAGCTTTCTCTCGGTAGTCCACTGCCCCATGAAATAAGTAGGGCACCCTCCAAACCTAGGGACCCTGGAAGCCAAAAATGAGGTTTTATCTGGGACAGTGATGGAGTCACCACAGGATAAAACTAGAATGGACTTTGGAAACCATCTAATTCCTTGATTTTCACCTTTGATTTTCCCCAAAGTCCTTTTTATTTTGCAGGGAGACCTCATGTCAGGCAGATAGAAACTGTGCTCAGGCCCCGACGCTGGATATCCCCCCACACTTTGGTAGACCCCAGTGAACCTCCAAAGAACTGCAGGGCTCCAGAAAGACACCCACGGAGAGAATAAATACACCTAGTAGGTGACAAACGGCACTTGGATCTGCATCACACTTCGACGAGCCCAGTTCCCAGGCTCGCAAAGCCATCACGGGAGTCCGGTCGTTTAAGAGCCTCTAAATATTCACACTGGCTGGAGGAC
>NW_028087608.1:0-515 GCF_014824575.4 Sturnira hondurensis | reverse complement strand
TCCCAGAAGTGGAATTGCTGGGTCATCAGGCAGTTCTATCAATTTTCAGAGATAAATCCATACTACTTTCTACAGTGGCTTCATCAATCTGTATTTCTACCACTGGTGCCCAAGGGTCCCCTTTTTCCACATCCTCACCAACACTTGTTTGTTGATTCATTGATGACAGCCATTCTAACGGGTGTGAGGTGCTATCTCATTGTGGTTTCCATTTGCAGTTCTCTGATGATTAGTACCATTGAACATCACGTACTTCCCTCTTCTGGTCTTTGCATTTTACCCTGGCATCACAGAAGACCAATCACGTACTCTAGATAATTTGTTGCTCTGGTTCCCTTTTTTAAATTTTATTCAATTTAAATTCTTGATATATTACCTTAAAAAGCTAAGAAGCAAATCATAAACAGCAAACACCAAGCATATTTAAAATATATCTTCCTCCATCCCAAATCATTAATTTTTAAAAAATTTGGTAAATTTTAAAGTATTACTTTAAATTTTAAAGTATTACTAAA
>NW_028087607.1:0-530 GCF_014824575.4 Sturnira hondurensis | reverse complement strand
GAAATATATAATCTAATGAACTTGAGACACGTGGACATAAGCTAAAGGGGGGGAATGGTAGGTGAGGGGGTGGGCAGGGTGGAGGGGAATGAAGGGGGGGAATAGGACAACTGTAATGGCATAATCAATAAAATATGTATTTTTAAAAAGTGCTTTAAATATCAAAATTTAGGCTAAGTCTTTTTTTTTATAAAGATTTTATTTATTTTTCTTTAGAGGGGAAGGGAAGGAGAGAAGGAGAGAAATATCAATGTATGGTTGCTTCTCGCGAGTCCCCTACTGGGAACTGGCCTGCAACCCAGGCATGTGCCCTGACTGGGAATCGAACCGCGATCATGTGGTTCACAGGCCCGTGCTCAATCCACGGAGCTACACCAGCCAGGGCTCTAGGCTAAGTCTTTAGAAGATAAAAACGATACAATCACACAAATGAATATTTAACACACAGAACTCTGTAGGGGGATGGGTAGGAAGAGACTTTTTTTTTTAAAGATTTTATTTGTTTATTTATCTTTAGAGGGGAAGGAGAG
>NW_028087606.1:0-563 GCF_014824575.4 Sturnira hondurensis | reverse complement strand
TCCAGTGGTGTGATCATAAACGTTTAATATTCAGCTTTCTCAGAAAAAAAAACTGCGTTGTGGGTTTGCTGATTTCTACAATGTACAAATTTTGTTGGTGTCAGTGTGCTAATGGGCAGAGCGATGCATGGTAACTTGCTACCGTTTTGGGTTTCTACCATACAAGCGTAATAAATATAAATAACTTTAAAAGCATGTATAATAGCCAAACATAATCAAATAATTGGAAGGTAATGAGTTTTGAATGTAATTGCCTTTGTTTTAATACAATTTACATAAGTCTACATAGTTTAATGCTTAGTAATATCTGTATTTAATAACTGGCTCACCAAATTCCTTGCCAAAGTTTAACAATTGTCTCTCATGAGCAGGCACATATCGGCTTCAGTTCCCAGTCCTGGTGTTGGTTACCAATCAATTTCTGAGTATCAATAAAATTATACTTAAAACCATACTGGAAACTCTTGGCATAGTTTTTCCCTTGAGAAATCAGTTTGTCAGGAAAATCAGCCGTCCTCTTTCTTCTCCACCTCTATCTGTTGCTCTTAGGTCAGTATGTAGGG
>NW_028087605.1:0-702 GCF_014824575.4 Sturnira hondurensis | reverse complement strand
CCCCTCCCCCTCCACAATCATTGTTGTTCTTTTCCCCCTTTGCTCAGTCCCTCCCCCCCCACACCTCCCCACGTGCCACGTGTTGGTGAGAATGTGGAACAACTGAAACTTACATCGCTGGTGAAAATGGAATTTGTTTCATGATTTAGAAAAACTCCTTGACGCTTTCTGATAAAGTCAAACACTGCCCTCTCTGACCCAGGAATTCCACTTCTAGGCATGAGATTACTTTAGTTTTCTTTTTACTTTAAGTCATAGACATTAGTGACATGTCCAGAACAAAACTTCGTGTGTCTTCGAGCTTTTTTCTGGCCTTTCTTCTATGTCATTTTAGTTCATAAGCTCGAGAGTATAAATTTTATTAAAATAGCTATTTAAAAACTGACTCTTAATTTGAAGTACAAATCTTTTGTAGGTATGATCACTTATCAATTATTACATTTATTAATAACTATTTTTAAACAATATTGGGGATAATCAAATTGAAAGCATATTGTGTAGAGATGTGACTGAACAATATAACAGATCAACAGAATTTTTAAATAATTTTAAAAGTCTCTCTAGGCTACCAAAGAAATATTTATTCTAAGTATAAATCACAACCAAATACAAATCACAGCCGAACCTTTGACAATATTTTTTCTATACCGTTTTTCTGCTTCCCTACACCTCAGCTGCTCAATAAGATTCTCTTCTTCCAAA
>NW_028087604.1:0-1630 GCF_014824575.4 Sturnira hondurensis | reverse complement strand
ACACAGCTTCCTAAGCAGCTGAATCACACTCAGGAGACCCACGCTCAGTGGTGTGAGTTCCTAGTGCTTTCAGACATTCTGGGAAATGCATCCACTGCCCCATTCGGGTGGAGCTTAATTGGCATAATAAACATCAATTTAAAATCCTTTAAGATCTCCAATGACAAACTCACGTGAAACTATGTGTACACTTGCACAGGACTGCCCCACATGACATCTCTCCTACTAGAGACACAATGTATTTCCATCTACTGTTGGGACCATATCCACTAACATGGAAAGACAGCCCACTTGCACTTGCACAGAATAGAGTTATTCTTCCAGCTATCGCAGACACATCTCTCTTAGATGGCTTATAAATGATTGTATGTTTTATAGGTGAACGGATGTCCATTTCTTGTCAACAAACAGAGAGAGCACCAGCTATGTTCCAGGACTGGGATTCAGTAGTGAGCAAGACAAGGGCACCTTCCATCCTTGTGGAGAGGTCCTGCAAAATGCCACCAGGAGTCCCTTTCCATCCCTACTTCTGTCTGGCATGACTCCTTTCTTTATTCTTTAACTTTTATTTACAAGGCTTAAAAGACAATTATTCATCCAGTGTAAATGTGAAACGGGATTGAGCGCAGGCCTGCGAACCAGACGATCACAGTTCGATTCCCAGTCAGGGCACATTCCTGGGTTGCAGGCCAGTTCCCGGCAGGGGCCAGTTCTCAGCAGGGGATGCACGAGAAGCAACCATACATTGATGTTTCTCTTCCTCTCTCCTTCCCTTCCCCTCTAAAGATAAATAAATAAAATATTTTAAAAAATAAAAAAAAGTGTGAAACAGGGTCTCTGTTAACTTCTGAACTTGGCAAAAATATTTTATGTCCTATGTAGAGGTTATTAATTTAGGCATCAAAAAATTCCATTTTCATTTAAGTAGCCCAAGCTGCCAAGTGTTTGATGTCATTCTCCTCTTCTGCTCTCCTAGAAGAGACTGCTTGGGACTTCTGTGCATTGGATGGCGTGCCCCTCATTCTACCTGGCATTCTGTCTGGCTGTGCTGGGAGGGGAGAGGAAGACACATGTGGAAGTCGAATACTTGTCATCTTCTTATTTAATTCTTCCTGCTCCAGTTCTTCCAGTTCTGCCATCAACTCATCATCCTCATCAAAGTCATCGCCAAATCCAACCTGCTGAGAAAAGGCTTCTGAGATTTCCTGGGCAAAATCCTGTTGCTCTGTGATCTCTTGCATCAAATCATCTATTTTATTCAGATCCGTGTTTTCATGAACTGCTCTCATCACCTTGGCCGCCAAGCCCATGTTCCTCGGCACCTCAGCATTGGTGTGTGAGTTCTCTAGGGCTTCTCTCTGGAACTCGATTGTGGACAGTGTGCCATCAATCTGAGTGAGCTGCTTCTCAAACCTCTTCTTTCTCTTCAGTGCCTGCAACGCAGCTCGCTTATTGTGCGTGCCATGCTTCTTGGCCAGGATGAGTTCTCTCTGGATGTGGTTTTCCAAGTACTCCTGTTTCTTGTCTAGCATCTCCTCAGTCTCCCAAAGTCAGGCCAGGGCTTCCTGGGAGCTGGGAGCCGCTTGGCTCTTAGAAGAGCCTCACCCTTTAAAGAACCTGCCCAACTTGC
>NW_028087603.1:0-2335 GCF_014824575.4 Sturnira hondurensis | reverse complement strand
TTGTTGCTGCGTAACAAACAATCCCTCACTTTCAGGGGTAGTCGATAACAATTGCTTATTCTCAGGGATATTTAGGTCAGCGGAAGCTCGGCTGGTCTAAGCCCAGTGGGGTAACTGGCATCAAGCCGCAGCAGCTCTGCTTCCCCCCGGCAGGGTGGGGCAGGCTCTGCTCCAAGCATCTCTCATCCGCCCTGGACCAGTGGGCTAGCAGGGGGGCATGTTCATCTCAGGGCAGTGGCCTCGGTGCAAGAGGAGATGCCCAGTCACACCAGTTGCATTTCAAGTCCTGGCTTTAGGCACATTGCCAACATCTCAGTGACCCAAGCAAGTTATATGGTGAAGCTTAGAGTCAAGAAAAAAGGGAGTAAACTATATAAGACGGAGCTGTGGAAAGGGTAAGTGGAGGAGACTAAGGAACTGGGGCCGGTGTTTCCATCGACCACAGGTGGGTTCCCATTGCACGGTGGGTGCACAGGACCCCAGGGGGATGGAAGCCAGATGAGTCCTTCGGGCCCCTCCCTCCCTCCTCACCCTCTGCCCTCCCCAACCCCGGCCACCACAGTTCACGAAACAGCAGTGGAGATGAGAGGTGAGGATTAAAAGGTGGCTGAGATGAGTCACACGTCACAGCACAGAAGGAAGGAGAATGGGTCAGAGCCAAAGTCAAGAATCGAAGCCAAGGCCCATCTTTGGATGCCAGAGGACAGAAGTCAGGGACCAGGGTGGGTAATGGGTGTAGGCCAAGAAGTACAGAAAACATGACCTTGTACCTCAAGTGGGCAGGCCTGGCGATGGCCCCGACTTCTGGGGTCACTTGGGCCAGTCTCTGTCTCCTCTTAGGCCCCCGCTTCCCACAGGTGTGATCAGGCCTTCAGACACTAGGACCTTGCACTGCCCTGGTGACGCTGATGTCCTGTGACCCCAGGTCCATGCTCCTTAACCTCGGCCCCATTTCCTCCTCTTTACCTTAAAGAGTCTGAAATCCTCTCCAGACAGCTCGGCATCAAAACCAGACGGCTCTCTGTCTGCGTCCCCAGAGTCCCAAGGCTTCAGGGCAAAGGAAGGTCACCAGCAGTGGGGCCCTGGGCAGGCGGTTTCACGGCCCCTGACACGTGGACTCACACTGAGAGTGTAATAAACAGCGGGTCCCATGGAAACCCCGGGGTCCTCTTGGGAATCAGAAAAACGTGGGTTCGAATTTGGCCACCCCCACCTGCCAGTGGAGTAACCTTGGAGAGTCGCCCAGGCCCTGTGGGTCCCTCGCCTGGATAATACGTGGCGCACAGAACCGCATGGTGCTGTCGGCGAGTTAAAGGATCGAGCGTTTGAAACGCGTGGCGCCAGGCTCGGTGCAAGGGCTCACCAGGGAGACGCCTTTTTTCTCCCTCTTTTATCCGAAGCTCTCGAATCTTCATCGATTCTGCTTCCCTCTTCCAAAGTAAATAAATAAATATAATGATTACAATTAAAATACCTGCCAAAGGTTTAACAATTTCTCCAGCTATTTCCCTCCAGACCCCGGGGCCTGTATCACCAGACGTGGCGATTTGGGCCGAGAAGGCATTATCCAATCTCTCTAAGTATCTTCCTTCCTACTTTTCATCAACTGTATTGACAAGGCTTTTGTCCCCTTCTAATTGCCCATCCCTTGGAATTTTTTTTTCTTTTCCTTGTTAAAGACCAATTTTACAAAGCATGTCAGTGGCTCGGCCATTTTTATCATCATCATTAATTTTATTTCCCTTCTCATTTATTAATGGGCCAGACAGCTCTCGAAGATCTCTTCCCCCTGATTTATCTGTAAAACGCCCTTCTCATTCCCTCTGGCGGCCCCAAGACTCTCTACAGCTTTGATTATTTCTTCCCTTATATTTCTTGCCATTCTGTCTCTCGGAAGCCCCTGCGAATTCCAGAGCTTTCTCACCCCCAGCCCCACCCCCAGCCCCGCTGCAATGTGCCTCCTGTGGCCTCCACATCCCCCGCCCTCCTTTGTGCTAGGCCTGGCCTCTGAGGCTGTCTCCATCACGAGCCTTTTGTCCCCCAATGACCTGTGACACAGAGGCGACAGGGGTGGCCCTGACACAGGTGGGGTAGGAGCCAAAGAGGGAAACGGCTCTGGGCCGTTTCAGATGCTCGGTGGATGGAATGAGACAAGGGGTGTCGGCCTGAGAAACTGGGAGAGTGGACTCTCCGTGAGCTGAGACCGGCCAATGGCCGCAGGCCAGGTTTGGGAAGGAAAGGCCAGCGGCTCGGTGTGGACCACGTGCCGAGTGACAGGTCCCTGAGACACGTGCGGATGTGGAGGTTGGGGAGGGACTCGGGGACCATCGGCAGG
>NW_028087602.1:0-543 GCF_014824575.4 Sturnira hondurensis | reverse complement strand
TTCTACAAAGCGTTTAAGGAAGAGCTCACCCCTATTCTTCACAGACTATTCCAAAAAATCCAAAATGATGGGAAATTCCCAAACTCTTTTTAAGAAGCAAGCATTATCCTAATTCCAAAACCAGATAGAGACACAACAAAGAAAGAAAACTTTAGGCCAATATCACTGATGAACATAGATGCGAAAATCCTCAACAAAATATTGGCAAATCGCATCCAACAATACATCAAAAAGATCATACAGCATGACCAAGTGGGATTCATTCCAGGGATGCAAGGATGGTTCAATATCCGCAAATCAGTAAATGTAATACACCACATAAACAAAAGCAAGGACAATAACCACATGGTCATATCAATAGATGCAGAAAAAGCTTTTGATAAGGTACAACACCCATTTATGATAAAGGTACTCAGCAAAGTGGGAATAGAGGGAGCATTCCTCAATATAATAAAGGCCATATATGAAAGACCTACAGCCAACATCATACTCAATGGGCAAAAACTGAGAGCTTTTCCACTAAGATCAGGAACAAGACAAGGT
>NW_028087601.1:0-849 GCF_014824575.4 Sturnira hondurensis | reverse complement strand
CCATCTACCACCAACCTTCACCTTCTGCGGAGGATCGGCTGTGCAGGGGCAGAATGGCTGTGCTCCAATGTGGTCTGTAGCTGTCCACTGAGTGCACTGGCCTGGGGTTTCCCATGTGGTGTAGGCCAGGATCACTCCCCACCTTTGTTTTGCCTGAGGCCACCCTGCCCGAGTTACAGAGCAATGTGGGGTGGCTGCTACTTGCTCTGGGCTTGGAGATTCCCAGGTAAAGCCCAGCTGTGAATCCAGGCTGGCGGCTGCTAGAGCGAGCCTGGGGCTCACTGAGGCCAGCTGGTCGTGTTTGTGTGATAGTTTGTTTTTAAGATTTAATTGTTGAGACTTCCGCCAAGATGGAGGCATAGGTGGAAACACTGTGCCTTCTCCCACAACCAAGTTTGGATACAACAAAAGTTTTGGTGAACTACCACACATCCAGAGGCCAGAAAACCGAATTATACGGAAGTCCGACAGCTACGAACCGTTCAACGAGGATGGTAAGAGGTGGAGCCAGCAGCGGAGCTGGGTCAGCCAGGGCAGATCTAGGAGCGCAGGCAGCCCGGGCCTAGTCGGGGTGCGGAACAGACTGACCAAGGTCGCACACTCTCGCGCAGTGAGACGGAACACACAGGCCCCAGGGGGCAAACCCAGTGGTGGAGGGCTGACAGCGGTGGCACACCCGCGTGCTGAGGAGCAGGGCGCGTGGCCCTGGTGACGGTGGTGGCTGCGGTGCTGGTGGGGGTCGCGGCGGCGACTGCAGCGGCGGGCGCTGGAGAGAAGCCATTGTCCCTCTTTGACCGCGCCCCCACATACGACGTCACAACCCAGCGACTGAGTTGCCCTGCTCTGGTG
>NW_028087600.1:0-1500 GCF_014824575.4 Sturnira hondurensis | reverse complement strand
CAGAAAACCTGAACAGACCAATAACAGCAGATGAAATTGAAGAAGTAATCAACAAACTCCCATCACACAAAAGCCCTGGACCAGATGGTATCACAGGAGAATTCTACAAAGTTTTAAGGAAGAACTAACCCCAATTCTTCACAGACTATTTCAAAAAATCCAAAAGGAGGGAAAACTCCCCAACGCTTTTTATGAAGCCAGCATCACCCTAATTCCAAAGCCAGATAGAGATACAACAAAGAAAGAAAATTACAGGCCAATATCGCTGATGAACATAGACGCTAAAATCCTCAATAAAATATTAGCAAATTGCATCCAACAATACATCAAGAAGATCATACACCACGACCAAGTGGGATTCATCCCAGGGATGCAAGGATGGTTCAATATATGCAAATCAATAAATGTAATACACCATATAAACGAAAGCAAAGAAAAAATCACATGGTCATATCAATAGATGCAGAAAAAGCTTTTGACAAGGTTCAGCACCCATTTATGATAAAGGTACTCAGAAAAGTGGGAATAGAGGGAGCATTCCTCAACATAATAAAGGCCATATATGAAAGACCTACAGCCAACATCATACTCAATGGGCAAAAACTAAAAGCTTTTCCACTAAGATCAGGAACAACACAAGGTTGCCCACTTTCACCACTTCTATTCAATATAGTATTAGAAGTTCTAGCCACAGCAATCATACAAGAAAAGGAAATAAAAGGCATCCAAATTGGAAAGGAGGAAACAAAACTGTCATTGTTTGCAAATGACATGATAGTGTACATGGAAAATCCTATAGCCTCTACCAAAAAACTGCTTAAACTAATCAATGAATTTGGCAAAACAGCAGGATACAAAGTCAATATCCAGAAATCAAAGGCATTTTTGTATACCAACAGTGAAGCAGCAGAAGCAGAAATCAAGAAAAAAAATCCATTCGATACAGCAAAAACAAAAATAAAATATCTGGGAATAAACCTAACCAAGGAGGTAAAAGACCTATATGCAGAAAACTACACAACACTGAAGAAAGAAATCAAGGAAGACACAAATAAATCAAAACATATACCATGTTCATGGATTGGAAGAATTAACATCATCAAAATGTCCATACTACCCAAAGCAATTTACAGATTCAATGCAATACCTATTAAAGTACCTATGGCATATTTCACAGACATAGAACAAACACTTCAAAAATTTATATGGAACCATAAAAGACCCCGAATACCAGCTGCAGTTTTGAGAAAGAAGAACAAAGTAGGAGGAATCACAATACCTGATATCAAACTGTATTACAAGGCCACTGTAATCAAAACAGCCTGGTACTGGCACAAACACAGGCACATAGACCAATGGATTTGAACAGAGAGCCCAGAAATAAACCCAAATCTCTATAGTCAATTAATATTTGACAAAGGGGGCAATAACATAAAATGGAGTAAGACAGCCTTTTCAACAAATGGTATTGGGAGAACTGGACAGCTACATGCAAAAAAA
>NW_028087599.1:0-534 GCF_014824575.4 Sturnira hondurensis | reverse complement strand
ACATGTCCCTGAACAAAACACAAGCTTTAGTGGCAGATGATTCAAAGGGCTGCAGCTGCTGAAACATGATTTGAACTACACTTGCTACATGTGTTTGGGCTGCAAGGGCCTCAGCAGGTTCGTGGGAGCCTCAGAGTACAGTTTCAGCTTTACCTGGTAGATGTAGCGGAACAATATTTTGATTATAGGAAAAATAAACGTTCCGTATATAGGACTTTGTAGTTCTTGGGGACATAGCAATACAGATGTTCCTCAACTTACCACTGGGTTATGTCCCCATAAGCTCATAGAGTAAGTTGAAAATGCATTTAATACACCTGACCTACTGAACATCAGAGGTTAACCTAGCCTACCTGAAACATGCTCAGGACACAATATCCCAAAAATGCTGGCAATGCAGGTAGAGTATCAGCTGTTTACCCCATGATTGTGTGGCTGACGGGAACCTCGGCTCACTGCCACTGCCCCCCCCCCCCCCAGCATGACAAGAGAGTATCATATTGCATGCTACTAGCCTGGGAAGAGATCAAGTTT
>NW_028087598.1:0-745 GCF_014824575.4 Sturnira hondurensis | reverse complement strand
ACGCCTGCGTCTGCCTGAGCAGTTCCTCGCACTCCGCATCCTGCAGAGACTCAAGGTTGCAGCACATCTCATAGTAGGACTGTGAGGCTATTGGTTTCTGAAAAGGCCAGGGCAAGATTTTGTTTAGATGAAGACCTAGCCTTGGTTTTGTCTTTTACATCTGGAGCAGAGTCAGATGGGCACATCTTACCCCAACCACAACCACAACCTGCCCTCATTAGATATCAGCACACCTGTGAACACCCACGCCAGTCTGGGTTCTCCTTCTCCAGTGTCTCCCGAGGGCTCTGGCCTGGCCCGGGGGAAGCAAGTTCCCACAGAAGAGCAGAAAAGGGACCGTCTTACAGTGTTTTTCACAATCACTCCAAATGGAATCTTACCTAGTGTTTTTCCCTCAGAAATTAAAAAATGTATTAATAAACTGCTTCACCACCTACACAGATTTTGGTATCCCTTTTGGCTAGCAAAATACTTCAGTGGAATTAAAATTTAGGAGAATGTGATTCAAGTTCAAAGGAAACTACACATGCAAAAATTATGTTCTCATTTACCAAAACTCAGGATTTCAAACTGAATGTAACCCTTGACCTTTGAGGAGGTGCTTTCTGAACCATTTCAAATTCAAATTCCTGGCTAGGTATTGAACGCCTGGTCAGCCTGCACTGTGTCAGGGGAGGGTGGAGTCAGTAAGTTTTAGACAAACTTGGGATGAGGGTTGAGGGGCTGGGGTTGGAAGACTGAAGGC
>NW_028087597.1:0-1514 GCF_014824575.4 Sturnira hondurensis | reverse complement strand
CGCCATTCCTACCCAGACCTGCGATCACGGTGCCCTCCGTGGAGAATCTGGGACCTTAGAGCGAGCCCGTGAGCGCCACTTCCTCCGCGCAGAAAGGGGCCCCCAGTGACCCCCGCCCTTACCACCAGACGCGCCTACATGGCGGGTCCAGGCGCTCCCTCTCTGCTCTGCTGTGCGCCCTGGAGTCCCAACCCGGGGTAGGAGGACTGGGCATTTGCAAACTTGCCCACTAGCTGGGCGCACGCCCCCTCGCCGCCTTCTGAGGCCCCAGGCCCTCGCTCCCTGCTGACCTCCCAACACCCGCCCTTCTACCTTCCTCTAGTCCAGTTTCCCAAAAACGTTCGCCCTCTCCCACAGCCTCGTCCCGCAGGCCCCGAGCCGCCTGCGCCCCCTCTCCCAGACCCCAGACCCCAGACCCCAGATCCCGCTCACTCCTCGCCTCTCTGAAGCCAGGGGACGAAAAGACAAGGAAGCAGCAGCAGCAGCGGCAGCGCCTGCCCCATCCCCGGCCCGGGGGTCTATAAAGTCTTCTCAAAACCTGCGGCGGACGGTCCCGCGCAGCTAGGCAGTGGAAGGTCTGCGGCCTCAGGGAGAAAAGCCGGGAGGGGCGGCACTGGGGCAGGGGCTGAAAGCTGGAAGTGGGAGGGACCTGCGGGCCAGGAACAAAGGGAATCCACAAAAGGAAGGGGACTCACAGGCAGGACCTGAGAGGAAGGGAGGAGAGGAACGAGAGTGGAGACCCATCGGGCATGGCCGAGGCGGGTTGAAGAGAACGGGACTGAGCTCCTGGCCGCCCACCAACGTTGTGGGGCCCGCCCACAACGGGGCGCGGAGCAGCTAGTGCCCGCTGTTGCCCCGGGAGGCAGAGCAGGAGGCAAGGCCGGATGCTGCTGAAGCGAGGAACATCAAGGAAAAGCGCGGAGCAGGAGTGCGAACCGGCAGCTACTGACTTCACGGTTCTGGACCTCTGGGCCAGCTGCTTTGACTCGGACCCAGCTCCTCACTGCAGACTCTTTGGACTTCCCACTGCGTTTCTAGTGCCTGGCCCATAGGAGGCGCACAACACATACCTGTTGAAGGGAGGCGGGAATGAATGCCACCTAACCTGAGACTAAATTCTGGGGGTAGAAAGTGTACTTTTTCAATTATAGACACTTCACTTGCAGGGAATTATTGTAAATCATTGAATAAATGTTGAGAGATACTGATGCAAGATGATCATCAAAGAATTACCCATAAAAGAAAACAAAAGAATGTTAAGTCCATGCATTAGAGCTAAAATACATACTTTATGGCATACCAGGATACAGACCCTAGAAGGAATTTGTCCGAAATATCTTCTGAGAGGTTTTCTTAGGTTCCGCTGAGAAAGAAATGCCAATCAGCCATAAAGTAGGCAATAAAGAGCTTTATTGGGGTTTTTGCTCCCAGGCAAGGTTCTCCCAGCCTGCAGAGTTGGGCTGGGAGAAGTCGCACCCAAGCACGGAATGTAGTGGGGTTTTATTCTTGTTGGC